>NC_087207.1:29703908-29751408 GCF_015104395.2 Macrobrachium nipponense | reverse complement strand
CTGTCCATAGAAATGATAGAAATTTCAGGAGATGTTGTCTCCAAACCAACGAATTACCTGCGCACGAAAGGTATTTCAGGGTGAGAGGCGACATGAACTTTTAGCCTCTTGCGGTGGTGTAGTAGGTAAAAGCTTCACTGACGTTCCTAGATTTGAAAGGATTCATGGGTTTGCGCCCCGGTCCAGGCAAGTCTATTATCGAGAAAAAAATTCCCTTTCGGTTAAGCATATATGAAAATATATTAATTCCGAGGTAGAGAGAATTAGATATTAAAGGACATTGTAGATCGATATATGTATATGAATCACGGAAATGTGATATGACTTATAGATTGGCTACGTGCTGTCAAAAGCACTACAAACACTACCAGAGTCGAGGTGGGTTGATGTTATCTCCAAACCAACGAATTACCTGCGCACGAAAGGTATTTGAGGGTGAGAGGTGACATGAACTTTTAGCCTCTTGCGGTGGTGTAGTAGTTAAAAGCTTCACTGACGTTCCTGGATTTGGAAGGATCCATGGGTTCGTGCCCCGGTCCAGGCAAGTCTATGATCGAGAAAAAAATTCCCCTTCGGTTAAGCATATATGAAAATATATTAATTCGAGGTAGAGTGAATTAGATATTAAAGGACATTGTAGCTCGATATATAATATATATATATATATATATATGATAATATATATATATATATATATATATATATATATATTTGTGTGTGTGTGTGTGAATCGTAAAAATATTCTGTTACAACAGAATTTCATCGAATAAAAGGAGGTGCTTTTATGGGCTCCTTTTATTATATATATATATATATATATATATATATATATATATATATATATATATATATATATATACTATATGATATATAAAGTAGATTCTCTTCTGCATTAGTTTATCCAATTAACGTTTACTGGCGCACGGGAAACTCAAATTGTAGAGGAAAACGGAAGAAATATCCCACTACGTCTCAAGATGCAAAGGGCCTCTGTTTAGGCAAAGTTACATATTCACCGGTTGTTGTGTTTTTCACTCGGTTGAACTCGGAATTCGAGGTCTGTGGGGTGGAAACTACAAAGGAGGAAAGGAGGAATACCTACTCTGTGTTTATGCGAACCTCTTCCATTTATTTGTAAAACGCGATAAAATGTCGTGAAAAGGAGTTGCTAATTATGGTACTGGACATAGGGAATTTCAACTGTCATTGTTTACATCATACATTCACGTTTGAATTAAATTCGTATTTCTTTACAATGACCAACAGTAGGCGATCTTTTCTTTCAGTTTGTCGGTGTCCAATTTCTTATCTCCAGATCGATCGAAATGCAAAAGAAAGTCATTTATAAGGTAGATGAGATCAGATTCATGTAAGGCAGTTGCTATTCCGATATCCGTAAATCAAACATTTCACACCAGGTACTGAATAAATGAAAACTAAAATTAACACATTCATTATAGTGGAAAGCGATGTGGAAAACAAAGCAATATTTGTGTTGCGGCCATTGGCTAAAAACTAAAGTTAATCAAATCAAATATTGTCCGCTACGAAAATCAAAGTTTATCCTACCAAGAAACAAGTAATAATACTTTGCTCACGGCAAATGTTCTATCAAATTAAACATCTATCAAATTAAACATCTATCAAATTAAACATCTGGAAGATAACCGAAAGTGCTTATAACGTTAAACAAAAAATTGACTATAGTCAACTTTGTGCAAAATTTGCGTGAAGAATATTGATCATTTTAATTTTCTCACTATCTAAAATAATCTTCAATACTTTACCACTTTAACGAACCTCCGAAAAACAGAAGGAAAAAAGTGTCAGGTTGTTGGGTATTCTTAATGGATTATGATGAGAAGATTCTGTAAAAACAATTCTTGAAATATTATTCGGTCTTTGCAATATTATAGCCAGAATTTGTGTGAATTCTAAGAGCACTTCCATGTCAAGATAAGGTTTCTCATAGAATGAAATATCGTATGCGACTTTTTCCACATATGGAAAAAGTTGAGTCGAGAAATGCTCATTAAATCAATATCAATATCCTTTGTGAAAATATTCGAGCATAAAAATTCTACCTAGCACCAATAGGACCCAAAAATTTGAACTCGCTAATTACCATTCAGATACGCTTGAACTTCTCTGTCTGTGGCAAACTTTCTTAATAATGCTCAAAAAGGTGATTATTTTATGCGAACTCATTGCGTAAAGATTGTAATTCCGCCTCTGGGAGCTAACCAAGAATAAGTCAAGAAGATATATAGTGGAGATCTAAAAACCTCCATTTTTTCCGAGCGATTTAATTTCGCTGACGATCCATTTGGTGGAGAAAGTAACTTAGGAAAAGTATTAAACGACGTTCAAATTGATAGTGCTACAGGGACAGTTGGTTATTCTTATCCAGCTTTGGATATCTGTTCCCTTCAGAAAATTTTCTACTATTCGCTTCAGTTTATTTAAGTCGTTGCTTTTGATAAATCAGAATCTTCAGGTGATGATGCTTTCTTAAAGCGATGTCTTAATCGTTTTCTGACTTTCAGTTTTCAAAGTTGACAACTTTTTCTATTCACATCCCATTAACCTAATAAAAGTTGTGCAGAACCATGTTCCTTTACTCACATACACAAACAAAGACACGCTTTATATATATTTAGGTATATATATATATATATATATATATATATATATATATATATATATATATATATATATATATTATATATATATATATATATATATATATATATAGTACTATATAATCATCATATATATTGACCTCTTTGAACACTATAGAGTGTAATGTAGGATCTTTATGGGAAAAACATTGCACTTGTCTTTAGAATTAGTTTCTGATCAGTGTGGTAGGGAATGAAAAATTCATGATTGTAAATAGTTCGTCCGTGTTTTTACTTTAGACGTCCGTTGTTATCAACACTTGAGTCTGCAGCTTAAAATCTGTCTGACAACTTTTCGTTTGAATAAATTCCCGACGACACCCACATCTCCATAAAACCTGACCTGAATCGCTCGCAAAGCATTGGGGTGTAATCTTTTGCTGTTCGTCTGATTTGTAAGGGTTGTGACTAAGAAAGCTTTTATAAGGAGGAAAACTCTGAGTAAGATTTCAAATCAACTCTATAATGTACTGATATTTTGTTGTTGATATTAGCGGGAACAGTGGATTTTTTTATGATAATTAGCTTTAGGAGGTCATAAAGCAGAGAGCAAAATGCAAAAGCGGCAAATAAAAGAGAACGAATATCCTTGACAAACCTGAGTAGCATTAGTAATACTTATATTCCAGTAATGTCTCTTTCATCTATAGCCTTGCACCTTATATCTTATAAAAACAAATGCCTGTTTCTAGTTTTCTTTGTTTATGGCTCCTGTCGTTAAATTTATATCATAGTTTGGGCTATTTAATCTTGATTCTTCCATTAAAATGGTAAATTGAGTAAATCAAAATGAAAAATGTGCGGGATTCATTAGGAATTTTCTAAGGAGTTTTCTTTCCCAAGGAAGAGCAAACTTTATCCCCATAATGAAAATACATTCTTTACTGTGTGCAATGTCTGTAAATGTGTTTTGGTTTTTCATGACAGAGTGAAAGTTAATGCTATTTGTTGTGAAGTATTGTTCCTTTTTGTTTAACAGAAAGTGGATTCAAGAAAAAAAGTTCAACCTGGATGTGCTTACATTTCCGATCGGTCGAATCCAGAACTTTTAACCTTGTGTGCAATATCACCTGCAGACATACTATCGGATCTCAGCCCCATGCTTTTATTTTATGACTATTAATAGCAAATAATTTACAATTTCTTTAATGAGTTAATGACGACGTTTTTGCCGATGTAGGAGAACCGCCTTAGACGCATTTTAGAGTTATTAGTAGTGTTTTAACCACTGCCCAATATCATATTTTCACTTACTGGGGGAGTAAGCCTGCAAACTACTTTGTTGCTGTTGTAGTTGTTGTTGTTGTTGTTGCTGGTCTTGTAGGGGGGTAGGAAAGCCTTATGAAAAAGCCGAGAAAGGTCTGAAAAAAGTGTTTCGCGTTGAGTTACAGATACAAAAATATTAGGGTAGGATATTTATGATTTATTTATTAGCATGAAAGTAAGGAAAATAAATAATGTGCATGTTAAACAGTACAGAACAATTATTTCTAATAAAATATAGCGGATTTATTTTAATTTTCGTTGGTTAAACAACTTGCTATTTGACCCTAGATTTTAGCATGCGCCCCAAGTAAGCTGGAGGTCGGATCCCCCTTGTTATGACTAGCATAAGAAAAATAACAAATATTAATTATAATAGTCATATACTTTTAACTGCTTCTGTAAATGTAAGAAAACTTAGCGAACTCATCATAACTGTAATGGTTTGTAATAGAATAAAATAAATGTCAAATAAATATGAATGATGGGGATAATAGTCTTCCAAGCGGACATGCAACGAGTGATTACATCTGCCAAAGCAATATGTACTCAGGAATCCAAATTATACATTTATCAAGCAATTACATTAAAATATAAGGTTATTTAATTGGTATTATCAATCTTCTGAAACTGAGCGGCTTTCCTGGAGATTGTGAGATTTAGTGGAGACTA
Source organism: Macrobrachium nipponense (assembly GCF_015104395.2). NCBI lineage: Eukaryota > Metazoa > Arthropoda > Malacostraca > Decapoda > Palaemonidae > Macrobrachium > Macrobrachium nipponense. Next base: position 29,746,792 of record NC_087207.1, on the reverse strand, counting down.
AAGGATTGATGATGAAGGGGGTGTGATATTCATTTAATAATTAGTGATAGATTTGATTGCTCCTTCGAAGAGGGACGGTGGAATATGCGCTGTTAAACCTTCGTAAAACGTATTTATCATATCAGAGGCAATCTGGAAGGTCAAGCTGCAAAACTCCCATAATTGTGGTTTTCTGTTGTCATTATTGATTCGAGGGATTTACTTTTTACTATATCACAATACCATAATCCTCTGCCTTTCCTTCTCGCTGTCGGCATATCAGTTTTCATTCATTAAGTCTTTTGGGAAGATGTTGTTAGTCCCACTCATTCTACAACTCGGTTATGATCCAGCAGGCATCAAATTACCAGGAACATATATTCAATTTAGTTCAATACATGCCATGACGTGTGAAATGTTACTCAAAACATTTCAACGACGTGGAAGGAGGGAGCCTGCGATACTCCGTTGATATATAAAACTTCTGTTTGAACTTCATTCAAGATCAGACGTTTTTCTTAATCTTTTATGAACATTGACCAAAATAGTGCAACCAGAAAAGAGACAGTGAGACGCCATGCGGTAGCAAGGATACAGAATTGAGAATGATCGAAAATGTCATTAAAATCAGACAAATGCCATTTGCTTTATTTCTGTCAAAGGAAACATGGGGAGAGGCTTCTTATATATGAGAACAATCTTATATAAGGATAAGATCGCATTAACATTTTTGTAACTCTAATGAAGAGGAGTAAAAACAAGCGAGACATTCATTACTTTACTTTTTTCAAAGCATACAAGAAAATTCAACAGAATATGTATGGAAAACTGTGTTGACAAAAAGGCTATGAAAATATTATTTGGCGTAAAACCCCAAGATTTTATTGTCAGGACAGGCAGTGTGTCATTCAAAATGGCTAACTAAAGGGCATTTGGAACACGGTATTTTTATGGTTATATTCTCGTTTTTTTATTATTTCACAAAGGAAAATTTTTAAAACCAATTTTATGATAAGGAAACGGAAATATCATAACAATTCTGAACGAATCCCTCATTAAGTAGGCACAAGCGGCTGGTATCATGATATATACCATTCTACTTCGACACCCCAGGGGATAATCCAACACGATTTCATCCTGAATTACGGCAAACAGTCAACAAGACCAGAAACTTTTGTTTTGCCTTTATTGAGAAACGCTGTAAATTTCATTTATATCCTTTTGGCCTGCAAGTATTTCAGGGATTAGTTACTTTTCATAACGGATGGAACATCAGGCATTTAGGAAGGGTAAATCTGTTAACTAAAACTCTTGAGCGTTTTTGGCTGGAACGATATTTTCTGTTATATATTCACAAACATGAATGTAATATTGCTTCTTGTTGAGCATTTATGATTTAGCGGGATTTTCAACGGTGAGAGAGAGAGAGAGAGAGAGAGAGAGAGAGAGAGAGAGAGAGAGAGAGAGAGAGAAGAGAGAAGGGGGGGGGGGGACCTGGGTCGTTTTTGCAACAGAAATCAAGAGGTCTATAGTTTTAGAATTATTACATTTGTTCAAACATTCCATAAACACCAAGTAATAAATTGCACAGCACATTTTCACGTTCTTTATGAAAGGATTGTATGAATGAAACGTTTTGAATATTCCGAAATCTAAATTTCCTCCATTTTCACTATATAATGATATATTTTTCAAAGGTTTGGTCTGGTTACATCCTCAACCACGACTTACCTTTTAGTTATGTTGTACATTTCATTCACAATTTACATTTTATATACAATATTCATGTGCAGGAGCATTAGTCAGTGTCCTTGACAAAAACGAAGTTATGCTTGGCGAAGAATTTGCCTGGAGTAGATTTAGGTGGGTAATGGTAGGATACATTTGATGATGACAGATTGGGTGCAATGTTGAGTCATATGCAAAGAGGCAAGCTGAATTTTCTCAACTACCTTATACATTAAAACCTGTGTGCGCGCGCGCGCGTGAGTGTGTGCGTGAACAACTCGGGTTCGTCATACATAATATTTTGTACCTCGTAGCCCATAAAAACGGAGGAAATGGGATATAGTGGTATTCGCAATTCATCTATCTCTAACCAATTATGTTAACCATAGTGATATAATTTCTTGATTTTTAAAATTATGTTTTGGTTTAGATATGCTTTCCTTATGCATGAAAACTAAAGCAATGAACAGGAGATCAAGAGGAGTCAAGTGTGAGGAAATAAGTGGTTTAAAATTACCGTAACTGTTACGATTCTTTCAGCTCCAGTTATAGTAGAGCTAGAGTGAAGATACGTTTATGCAGAAGGAAATGGCAACGTTTTTGATGAGCCACAACCACAGAGGAAAACAAGACGAAGATTGAAGCAAGTATTGTGAAATCACATTCCGAGATTGGAGATTGCGTTCCAGAATGTGATATCACACCACGGAATGCGGAAGGACGGTTGGGACAGATAACCGGGCTTGAAGTTATTTGGAAATGATTACAAAACGGAATTGGAGAGGAAAGAAAGAGATATAATATAACTAGGGCAAAATATTGTAGGGAGTAAGAGAGAAAAGGGCCAGCTAATAGAAAATAAATTTAGAACAACAAAACGAAAAGATAAGCAAAATGTACAGGTAAGAGGAAACTCTCTCTCATAACAGTTGCAACAGAACGTGCAGAATGGTTGTGAACTTTGAAGACGGACAACAAGCTCGTATGAAAAAGAAAGTAGTCTACTCCTAGACCACCTGACTGATGTTTCTATGGAAATTGAGAGATAGTTTTGAAGTAGTAGATGAAAATTCAGCTGTGATTTAATCAAGTCGGTTCATTTTCTGGAAACGTTAAAAAACTAAGTACTAAAGTAAATGTCTTGTATATATCCCAAATTCTATCATTCAAACCAAGTTTTATATATAGATATCTAGGCAACATATACAGTACCTTTCAAAACTGCCATATTACAGGCATGGAAAGAAATGTAACACAATCTGACACAAAGCCTGCCGTACTCAGCAAATATCCTCTGGTCTTAATTCACCCTTTGTAGAGGAAACTGAATTGTAGGGAACTGGAACACTGAAGGATTTACGTAAGCCTTCTCACTGAGAGACCTCATATATTCCATAGGTTAATCGCTTGATGAGAGAGAGAGAGAGAGAGAGAGAGAGAGAGAGAGAGAGAGAGAGAGAGAGAGAGAGACTTCATGAAAGCTATGCGAGCATTTATTTCTTGTGATTGTTCTAGGTTTATTCACTCTTAATATATATATATATATATATATATATATATATATATATATATATATTTAGATATATATATAGATTATAGATATTATATATCTGTATACCTATATAGATATATATATATATATAGATAGATATATGATTAGCGAGAGATAAGGGATTCCTATTGTAATAGGATATAAGATATAGAGATATAGATAATATCTATATATATAGATAAAGAGAAGACTATAGATATAGATAAATCTTTATATATATATATATATATATATATATATATATATATATATATATATATATATATATAAATACATACACAAACACACGCACACACACACACACACATACACATACTTAATATAATTATATATATATTATATAGATATATATATATATATATATATAGAATTATATATATATATATACATATATATAACAACCATTCACGCCGGGTATATAGCCTATTAGTAATTTTTAAGCGTTTCCCTCCAAAGCTCGTTTGCATCTCTCTCTCTCTCTCTCTCTCTCTCTCTCTCTCACACCTTATTTCATATATTTCTAGTTACAGCTCATCTGCTTTAAGAGTTGAGGGTTTCATCTCTGGAAGTTCACCTTTCGTAACAATGAATGAAGAATTCGAATGATAGCGAAAGGTAGATAGAGAGGTAGATAGATAGAAATAGATATATAGAAAGATAGATAGATGGATTACGGAAGTTTATAGACAGAAAGAGAGAATTAAGTATATTACTCTGAACTCATACCAGACTGTTAGAGAATGAAAAAGGTTACATCTTCAGCAGTTTAGTTATTTAAATTTATTATTCTAAACCTAAAGAAAGTAAGAATTAGGTTTCTGTTTGATGTGATTTTGGAATTTCATGAGATTACGCTTTTTATTATCAAAGGATCTTTTGCCATAGGAAGGATACAAATAATTATTGGATTGCTTCAATAGGAATGAATGGCAAGGAATGGATTATCGAACGTAATTTTAAAATAATGCATGTTCTAATATAATATAATAATAATAATAATAATATAATAATAATAATAATAATAATAATAATAATAATAATAACTGAATGAATTGTGTTTGACTTTGTAATATAGGTTTTATAATAGGCAAGTTAGGATATTATTAGATATCTCTCTGAGGTTGGCAGAGGTATTACGTACGACTTTTTGAATTAGGAAAGAATCTATGCAAATAATTACTTTGTTTATGAAAAGGAAAGTCATGCGGTATGTTAATAATGAATTAAAAACGTAATTAGTAAATAGGGTAAACTGCTTTTCATTTTAATGTTCTACCCATTCATTTCATAATGAAATTCCTCTGGCATTAAAGATATTTATTTATCGCTGATTTTATACCTGCAGATATGATAAAAGAGGACGTGAAAAGAGGGAACCATAAAGTGTAATTGACAGGAGGCAAAGTTACTAGTGATTTCACTTCCCTCTACCTGGACTCTCTTCTCTCTCTCTCTCTCTCTCTCTCTCCTCTCTCTCTCTTCTATCTCGCTCTCTCTCTCTCTCTCTCTCTCTCTCTCTCTCTCTCTCTCCCCTTTTATTTTCCGTTATCTTTCATCCTCATTAGCAATTTCCTAATTACTGTATATTTTCAGTGTCTTCCATCATAACTAGAAGTTTTTAAGTTTGAATGTTTATTCTTCCACACATAGCTATTCCTTATTATTTTGCATTTTATTGTAATATTTCTATTGGGTTATGCATAACATTATTACTCATCAATTTCTTTTATATTTTTGATTTGTATTAATAGGAAATTTGTTTAATGATACTGAGTTATAGTTCAAAGGCAAAAAAGTTTAGCTGAAATGTTTCATGGAAATTTTGTATTTATGCGACTCCCTAATTAGTGATTAGGGCTGTTCTATAGGCCCATATTTACCCTAGATCACCATCCCTTTGCCTTGTCTGTCCCTATTTTTATAGAATGTACGGTTAGAGAGAGAGAGAGAGAAAAAAAAAACTTACTTCTCTACCAGTCGAATTTGAACATCAGGGAATACCGTGAAATTACTTCCTAATTTTCAATATCTAAGCCGTACTTTAGGTAGCTATTCCATCATTACAATGACAAAATTTGACTTCCAAAATTTTGGTCAAAAGAATTACTTAAATATCCTAGATTCTTCTGTTTTAAAAATCACCCCTAACCGTATATCAATTTTAAATGAGAATGCATTTTTTATGTATCCTAACTATGTCATAACAATGTAAAATCTGTTTATAAAATAAAGTACATGCGACTGTGGCGTGACGTGCTGTCATCCTCAGGGCTACTCGAGTAAAAGATATAGTGAGGTCTTGAAGTTTTCGTTACAACTTCCGATGGAGGAATATATTTTCATTTTGCAGAAAAAAAACACTGCAGAGGTAACCTGTTTTGAAATTATGTCAGATATTTTCGATATGCATGGTTTATTTAGCTTTAAGCTTCCATTGCAAACCTCGTGCTGTCGTATAATTATGACTCGGAAATGATTGTAAACTTTAACGACCGTCAGTTAACCAGTACTCCAGAATATCAACTAAAGTTCTCACAAGATCGTTACGAACTTCATCACTTGCGGCTTCATATGAGTGACTCAGATTTGGTAGGCAGTAATATGAGTAGGATGAAGAGTAAATCGTTTTACTCAGAAGCGCTATTTAAACAAACGCGCCCCCTTCTAATAGTGTACTTCATTCCGGTCTCATCACGGAAACTGACCAAAATCTTTCATGCCGCCGACTTATTTAGTAGTAATAGAATTAATAAACCCTATTTTAAATTGTTTCTGGCTTTTTGATAAAGAAGTAATACCAACTGATGACTGCGCCTCTATCGTCGAACACACTGTGCACTTTCTGCAGCATCTTTTTGCTTTATATCAAACAATGAGATTATCTCTTTCCTCACTTGCCTCATAGCAACGGAAATGAAAGCACTTTTGAGTTTTTCACCCAATGATTAAATCTTTCTCTGTTACCTGATGTTCTTTGTACTTCTATTTATTCATACGCGCTTGATTTGATTTGTGGATAGCTTCCTTCCAGCTTTTTCTTGAAGGACATTTGGATACGCGATTATTAAGCAGTAGGTCCCGTAGGGGAGATAGTGCAGTCAGCGCACCCCATGCAGTTTACTGTAGGCTTTACTTTAGGTTCTTTGCAGCGTCCCTTCGGCTCCTAGTTGCAACCCCTTTCGTGCCTTTCACTCTACCTCCTTTCATATTCTCTTTCTTCCATCTTACTTTCCACCCTCTCCTAACAATTGCTTCATAGTGCAACTGCTTTGAGGTTTTCCTCCTGTTACACTTTTGAAACCTTTTACTGTCAGTTTCCATTTCAGAGCTGAATAACCTAATAGGTCCCAGTGCTTAGCCTTTGGCCTAAATCCTATATACAACTCAATTCAACTCAGTGATAACTATGAAATATTCCAATCACTTTGGTTTAAAAAATGTCACCTGGTAGCAAACAAAAGGATAAATGGAAAGCAGTTAAATTTCCACCAAATTCGTTACTGAAGAATGGTGAAATGCTAATAAGACTGAGAGATGGAATAGGTGAGCGTGGAGAAAGGTTTTGGTGAAAGCAATGAAGCCTCTCGGACAAACAACTACCACTCTTATTCGGTGTGATTGATCCCTAAATATTTATTTCGGTATTCAATTATCCTTTAATAATGAAGTTTTTACTTGGTCATTACTCTTTCATTACGAACATTTTCATGCGTATGCGAACAATAAAAGCTTCGCCATGTTGGCTATAGATGTTAGTTTTCTGTAAAAGAAAACTGTTGAGAAGGCTTTGTCTGTCCGTCCGCACTTTTGCTGTCCGCCCTCAGATCTTAAAAACTACTGAGACTAGAGGGATGCAAATTGATATATTGATAATCCACCTTCCATTCATCAAACATACTAAATTTTAGTCCTGAAGCCCCAGTAGTTTTAATTTTATTTAAGGTTAAAGTTAGCCATGACCGGGTTGTGGCTGAAAGTTTCATGAACCGCGGCCGAGGGTTTCATGGTCCGTGGCTGAAAGTTTCGTTTTAAACAGCATAGTCCAAAAGAAAAGCTAAAGTCGTGTTGATGAGGACGAATCTGCTGAATATACGCTTGTTGATGTTTGTATATTTGATGAAAATTAAAATCCCAACCCTTCGTCCCATGTTGCGATAATTCTATTCTGTTTAACAGCGGAAATTAATTGTTGGCGCCGACGAGGAAGTTCATTTGCATGATTCATCCGCAGACTAGTTATGCAAAATGCTGCTTTAATGGCGTTATGTACTCAGAAAGCCTGCTTCTGCTTTTAAATGTGAATGTAATTAATGGACTAGGCCTTGTTCGTTGCGAAAGCGCTAGTGCTCTCAATAACAAATTGAATATTATGTTCTTATTAAATAGAAAAAGGTTTGGTTATGCATGTCACCTAAAAAATATTTTTGAGCTTCTTGTCAATAAGTAATTTTTTACGGACTTAAATAATCGACTCGTTACGGTGTAATTATCCGAAAAATATTTAGGAAAATTGATATCCGATATTGTTAGAGTAAATTAGTGATGAAACGAATCTGTTTCGAAATTTATATTTCCATAGAAATAATTATATATAAAATTCGTATGAATGCAATATTATCTTACTGCATGCTATAACTGGCTCTAAAGACAAGATACATGATCGTATGACAAACTGCTTTAGCTAAATTTTCGATTCAGCACGTTATTATCACCATAAGAGTAATTCGAGCTGTGACTTGTGATCGTTTTTGCAAATAAGTATCTTCTGCTTCAACGAAAGGGATCTGATACCTGCGTTATGATTGCATAATATTGCCATGGAATCTTTTGATTGAATAAACTATTCGGAAAGGGATATTTGGATAAAATGATGAGGAACTGTTGTGTTTTAGACATTTCTCAAGAATAGCTTATGACTTATACCTAGGAGCCGCCACAAGGAAACTTGTTGCATTGGTCTATAAATGTTACTACACACATATGCAGATATATATATATATACATATATATATATATATACATATATATATATATATATATATATATATATATATATTATATAATATACATATATATAATTTACACAGCCTTGAAAATATGTTGGGTTAATGCGTGAAGCTTTTGAAAATATACTTTTTTAGCTGAACAATTGAATTGATATAATACAGTACAAGTGAGATGATTTAACCACTCTAACGAGATAAAGGGAAATTCACCATCTTTTGTTTATGTTTTCATATTCATCTCCGAGGGGCTGGTACTAAATATAGAAGCTTAACGTGGTGCCATCTTTGTTACCAGTCCCTTGGGGTTGATTGTAAAAACACAAAAAGATATACATCATTCTGGGGAATTTCTCAAATAACCTCACCTGTACTGCATTATACACACCCTTTTCTCTATTCCGTAAAAAAAATTATATTAGTAAACCATATCGTCGTGCGGCCGTCTCATCTACATTTACCCCCGTAGAGACGGTAGTGCCGTCAGTTCACCTTATTCAGTGCAATGTAGGCATTACTTAAGGTTCTTTGCAGCGTCTCTTTGGCCCCTAGCTGCAACTACTTTCATTCCTTTTACTGTACCTCCGTTCATATTCTCTTTCCTCCATCTTACTGTCCACCCTCTCCTAACAATTGTTTCATAGTGCAGTTGCGAGGTTTTCTTCCTGTAACGCCTTTCAAAACTTTTACTGTCAATTTCCGTTTCAGCGCTGAATGGCCTTAGTTGCCCGTGTGTTTGGCATAATGCCAAATCTCTATATATATCAAATCAAATCCTCTACATTTACCAGACAGTTGAATCGGATGATAAAATTATCATACTGCTTCACTTCTGGACTACATTGCGCTATTAACGCATACCTAATGGATTTCTAGTGTCCATTATTAGTCAGAAGACTGTCAGAGAGCGGAAAAATTAGCGGATATGAGTATGAACAAATTTTTTTTTCTTCTTTGTGCTTGCTCAAAGATTATCTCGCTTTTGGAGTGTGGTTGTGGATAAGTGTGAGCTTCTGTTTTTGTGGAAATATGCCAGAGTGTCACTAGGAACGATGGATGATAATGGTTATTGAGAAAATAATGTTCATAGAAAGATAGAGGTATGATATTTTTATACTGTAAGGTTGAAAGGAATATCACTTATTTCACTGCATTCACCACCTTGATAAATTTCAAAGAATTGCAGGTTACATATATAATTTTAGATTACCGCTAAAAGGTTGGCAATACTACACGTGTAAGATTTGAGCTTTTTCGTAAAAGCGATGTTAGAAAGGATAGTATTTTTCCCAAAAATATTTACTAATTCCTGAATATTATCAAATGACGTAGCGTGCTTATTAATACAAATAAGTCTGTAATTTAGTGGCTACAGTAACGTTTGAATGAAGATCTTTTCATCGATTTACAAATATCAAAAATGGGAAAACAGGTAGAAAGAGCAATGTCTTTTCGTCCGTCCGTCCGCCTTCACATCTTAAAGACTACTGAGGCTAGAGGGCTGCAAATTGGTGGTATGATGACCATTCATCTTTCCGGGCTGCTGAATATGAAGAGCCTGTGCCACTAGCAAGAGCCCGTGCCACTAGCAAGCGCCAGTGCCAGCATAAGGCTGCCTTATTCTAACGACCGTCCACCCTCCAATCATCAAACATACCAAACTGGAGCCCTCAGTAGATTTTTATTTCATTTAAGGTTAAAGTTAGCCATGATCGTGCATCTGGAATCGCTTTAGGTGCCAACAACACAACCGGGTTGCGGCTGAGTTTCAAGGGCCGTGGCTAAGAATTCCATAGCATGATACGTTGTATAGAAAACTCGGTTGCGCCAAGAAACGTCGACTCTTTTTTTTTATTATTTGTTTATTTTGTTTTATTTTTATTTTATTTTATTTTATTTTATTTATTTATTTTTTATTTTTTATTTTTTTTTGGAAATGCTTCCATCGTCATGCCGACCTTTTAGAGGTAAAATTGAGTCGCAGGTGAACCATTCTTAAAACTTGTCATTGTAGTAAATACGATAACATGAACTGAATATTCCTTTCAGTCTTACTGAAACTTCTATCTGTGCATTAAAATTTATTTAATCGTCGTGATTATTTAACACTTATGAAGTTGACTGTAATTTAATTTTGGGGGAATTTCTTAGCAATTAATTTTATGGAAATCTTTCTTTTTTTCATCTGCTGGATATTGATTCGTATGGATGAATGCCATATCAACTTGTAATTATTAATGAAAAACAAGACATAATAGATATATATATATATATATATATATATATATATATATAATATATATATATATGTCTTGTTTTTCATTAATAATTACAAGTAGATAGATATATATATATATATATATATATATATATATATATATATATATATATATATATATATATATATATATATATATATATAAATATATATATAATATATATATATATATATATATATATATATATATATATATATATAATATATATATATGTATACGTGTGTGGACGTGCTTCGATTGTAGATTTGGATGCTTAGAAACCTGATTAGGTAACCGAGAACTGAATACGCAACAGTCCAGTACATTCAGTCCATCCACCGAAGATCATTATCATCGTCGAAGGATTCCTATTAAACTCGGGAGTATTTTCTCTATTCTTGGTCACTGATCCGTATTCGCTCTTTCAAGAGCATGTAATATCGTCCTTTTATTAAGAACACCTACGCGCGACCTTTGTTAACTATTTTTTTTTCTATCTTTGCCAAAATGGGAGATTCTTTTGGTACATTAACCTTATCGACGACATCCATTTCCATGCAGTAAGTATTTCATTATCGGATTATCTCCTTCATTGCTTTTAATTCGCCTGATGGTGTTCGGCGGATCTTGCAACACTGTCATTCTTTCAGCGCTTATCAGGGTCTGAAATACTTCTGTCGTTTAAATTCGGCTATCAGTTGCCGTTTATTTCTATTCCGTCGGTAATTCTATCAGAAGTAGAAACTTAAATAATGTGAATTACGTTTCCATTTATAGATTTCGCTAGTGATTAATCCGTATTGATCAGGAATAATTGCGTTTCATTAAATTATACTGTTCTTTATTATCGAAGCAGTTATGCTCTGCAGATATCAAGACTGGGTCCGACATTGGGAATGACATATATCACATACTGCAGGTATGTAACCTTGTACAAAATGTATATCTAAATAAAAAAGGAATAGGAAGAATGGCAACAAATTAATGAGCCTCTACTACCTAATGTACTACCTAATGCATTTTTTATGGAAAACAGTCTATAAAATAAGTTGGTCTTTAAAGGAAAAAATACGATACTCATAATCGTAGGACACAATTGGGGGCAGCTTCATTTCTCATATAAGTGGCGACTTAACACTCGCAAGTTTTGCACTAAAAATAACAGTGGACCAAGAACGCTACCTTGTGGAACTCCAGACAAAATAGGTCTTTGTTCACCTGTCTGTAAGGAAATCTTGGAGTAATCCTAAACCATATCCAATCAATCCAAGATTCCAAAGTTCATAAAATGCCCTGTGGTTTACTAAATCGAAAGCAGCCCAGAAATCTGTTTAAATTACTCTGCCTTTCGTGATCAACCACATTGAGCAAAGTGCGCTTTGGGTGCTCGCCTGTTTTTATTCATCGTAAATTTCTTTTTTTATCTGATGATATTTACGAGGTGGCTTTCGAAGGAAGTAGTGAATGTGAACATGACTGACTATATTGTGGTCTGAGATGAAGTGCAGATGCGAGAAAAACAAGACTACATTTGATGGAGGATATAGTATTTAGTCTTTGTCATACTTTTGATGGAATATATAGCATTTAGTCTTTGTCGGAGAAAAACAAGACTACATTTGATGGAAGATATAGTATTTAGTCTTTGTCATACTTTTGATGGAATATATAGCATTTAGTCTTTGTCACACTTTTGATGGAAGATATAGTATTTAGTCTTTGTCATACTTTTGATGTAAGATATAGTATTTAGTCTTTATCATACTTTTGATGGAAGATATAGTATTTAGTCTTTTGATGGAAGATAATTTTAGGTATTGTCTTTGGCACACTTTTGATTGGAAGATATAGTATTTAGTCTTTGTCACACTTTTGATGGAAGATATAGTATTTAGTCTTTGTCATACTTTTGATGGAATATATAGCATTTAGTCTTTGTCACACTTTTGATGGAAGATATAGTATTTAGTCTTTGTCATACTTTTGATGGAATATATAGCATTTAGTCTTTGTCACACTTTTGATGGAAGATATAGTATTTAGTCTTTGTCATACTTTTGATGTAAGATATAGTATTTAGTCTTTATCATACTTTTGATGGAAGATATAGTATTTAGTCTTTGTCCATACTTTTGATGGAATAATAATAGCATTTAGTCTTTTGTCACACTTTTGATGGAAGATATAGTTTTAGTTTCAGTTTTGTCATAACTTTTGAATGGAATATATAGGCATTTAGTCTTGTCCACACTTTTGATGGGACAGATATAGTAATTTAGTCTTTGTTCCATACTTTTTGATGGAAATATATAGGCATTTAAGTCTTTGTTCACCACTTTTTGAATGGAAGATATAGTATTAGTCTTTGTCATAATTTTAGGGATAAATATAGCATTTAGTCTTTGTCACATTTTGAGGAAGATATAGTATTTAGTCTTTGTCATACTTTTGATGTAAGATATAGTATTTAGTCTTTATCATACTTTTGATGGAAGATATAGTATTTAGTCTTTGTCATACTTTTGATGGAAGATATAGTATTTAGTCTTTTCATACTTTTGATGGAAGATATAAATAGTTAATTTTTGCCATGTCTCATAAACGTCATATAATACATTTGAAGGATTTAGGAGTTTTTTTTATAATATGTGGTATTGAATACCCCATAAAAGCAATCGGAAAGAAGATTGCAATCTATTCGTCTGTCATAGAAGTAGGAAAATGGGATTGAATTTTTCTTGCCTGAGTAACTCAGTGCAACGAGAGAGAGAGAGAGAGAGAGAGAGAGAGAGAGAGAGAGAGAGAGAGAGATGCACTATGATTTTTTGTGGGTGCTTTTGCCCTCAGGTGTTGCAATCTATGTGGGTAATGAGGAATCAGAAAATTCGTTTTGCTGATTATGACCACTTGATTTTAAGTGTTATTCAATTTTATTTGATTTAGAAGATCCCATTTCCTTGGATTTGGAAATTTCTTATTGTAATTTTACTATGAATTATCGAGAAAATTAAACCCGTTTAATTTCCAAAATTTATATCTGGTTCCATTTTCTCGGTAATTAATATATACATTGTTTTCCTAGGATTAGTTTTAATGTACTATGCATGTTAATAAAATCAGACAGGTAAATAATGAAACGGATTCGGTTCTCGTCCCGAACCATTTATTGCCTCTTTTAAATTTGAATTCATATTTTGATAACATTAATAAGCCCAAACAACATCCCTATGCATCTGTTGCTCATAATTTTACTCCCGTACGATAGATAGAAGTTTATTTCAACAGTAGTCCGTTATAACTCGATTGCGCCGAAGAAACTTCGGTAAATGTTTTATTTGTTCTTTGCCGCCTTGGCCTGCCACCACGGTGGCCGCGAGTTCGACTCTCGGGCATTCCACTGAGGGATTAGAGATGTGTATTTCTGGTGATAGAAATTCACTCTCGACGTGGTTCGGAAGTCACGTAAAGCCGTTGGTCCCGTTCCTGAATACCCACTGGTTCCCTGCAACGTAAAAACACCATACAAACAAACTAACAAACTTGTTCACTGTCTTAACTGAATTTAGTGATGCGATTCAGCATATAACTATGAAACGACTATATTGATATACGAATAATTTATCACTATTTAAGTAAACAAGCATAAAAACCCAAAAGTAAAATTATATGTAAAATTTTACTTATGGTGCACAGGCTTTATTTTGTCAAGATAATATCTGCGCGAATCCAAAATCTGTCTACATTTATTTATGAGAACATTATTTATCATCGGTTATTAACGGTGTCAGGTTAATGGTGCATGTTTCTCTTTCTCAAGAACTGGTACAAAGGACAATAAAGGGGAAGTTAAGGTAATTGCTCGGTCATTACCACCCCTTCAGAGGGTCCAGACGCTGCAATTGACTTCAGCATCAGAATTATTTCTGATTCGCTCTCCTCCATTACCGACATTTGTATAAATCTTCAGCAGCTGTGATTCGGTGTTATTGCAGACCCTTCAGTAAAGATTACAGATCATCATAGCTTGCTTTAATACTAGAGTTACATGGGGAGGGGGGGGGGGGGGGGGGGGGGGGGGTGCTGGGAATATTTGGACACGCATCTTTAAATATAATCTCGAAGAGAAGCCCCTGAATTCCAGGCCATTCGGTCATTCGTTTGATTACTTGTTGTCTCAGAGGTGATTATTATATATTTCTCTTTAAATCCTTACATTGAACATATTAAGGATCAGCAAGACTGATCAAAACTGGATTCCTAAGATTAGCTGCAAACAAAAGAAATGTTATCCATCTTCACAAATCAAATTGCAAACCCAACATGCACACAAATAAGTATACACTAACGTTTCCTGTCTGATAACGTATTTTATTCTTATATTATTTTAGTAGATGAAACCTATTCGCATGGAATAAGCCCACGGGGCCACCGACTTGAAATTCTAGCTTCCAAAATATGTTGGTTTCAACCTCCCTCTGTAGACCCCACACTGCAGCAGTAACTGATTATGATACAAAGCCAGTTATTTTCTATCCATCGCCCCGCGGAAGACGCGAACCCGCGACATCTGAGTGGCATTCCACGACACTGACCAATATATCAACGGACCAGCTAAAATGAATGAACAGCTTTTGTCTTAGTTAATTACACGGCAGATAGTGTTATTTAATTTACCATTAGCTGTTCTGAATTATAAAAGTTATAAATTTTACAAATCGAAGCCTTTCATCGAGGAACTCATTCGAGCACTGACTGTTACAAGTTAAAATTGCAGACTGGAATGAATTAATGACAGCAGCCAGGCGAATGTGTAATTAAATCAATCCGAATTTAAAATCGCTCTCGTGCTCCGTTATTCATAGGTTACTGCATAGACTGATATCCATCGTTCATCTGGTATTGACTGTAAATATGCTATGATTCTGTTTCATGGTTTATTTATGAAACGACCTTCAACTTAGGACAACAAATTAGTGTGAAATGAACAGTTATAGCTCTGTATTTTTGTCTGTGTCTGCTTTCATCTCCTCTCTCTCTCTCTCTCTCTCTCTCTCTCTCCTATTAGAAATTTGAACATTTTCAGAGCGAGTAGAGCTCGTTACACGTTAAACTACCATCCTCGTATGATATATGAAAACTTATTCATGTCATCATTGACCTTTGCATAATGAACATCATTGGCTTTTCTTAGTTTAAAACGAAGCGAGAGAGAGAGAGAGAGAGAGAGAGAGAGAGAGAGAGAGAGAGAGTCAGCAACAAACACTTTTGACCACTTTTTAACCTTTCAAAATTCTGAATGCAGACTTGACGGGCTGGCATTGAAATATTTCTCTGGCATGATGGAAAATGCCAGCAGGCTGGGAATGTCACGAAACCTTTTTAACAGAGCCCAAATAAAATAATGTGGGAGTGAGAGTGCTAACTGACTAGCGTGTAAACAAATGAAAGAAGAGGATTTGCAGTATATATTAGTCCTTATTGTGCCATCCAACGCGTTCATTTTTTATGTAAGGAATAAAAAGGAAAAAAAATGTGCACATTTGTGAAAGTGTGTTTGGCAGGCTTATTATATTATGTTTTTACTATTCGTTTTCCCCAGCTGATGATGATGGATGAAAAAATCGAAAATAATAAAAAATTACTTACATTCTTATTAAATGAATATGTTGTTAACAGTTACTCTTCCTTTTTTATTTTGTAACTCATTTATCACGATATTTTATTTTGACTCGGAATATATAGAAAAAGTGCATTTACGGTATACAGGGTGTCCATAAAGTCTCAGTTCCATTCTGAGCAATAAATACTTGTAATGGTACTGGAACTTTATGGACACCCTGTATAAATCATATAGGTACTTTCCAATAAAACTATTGTATTTCGTAAAAGATTTAGCGGGGAGAGAGAGAGAGAGAGAGAGAGAGAGAGAGAGAGAGAGAGAGAGAGAGAGAGAGAGATTCAATAGTAAGGACGAATTAGATGCTGGGAAATGTTATAAGGAAAGAAAAGTCAATAATAACACTACTTTTTTGTTTTAAAAGCGATGCCAGTGTTGCCAACCCTACGGATAAATTCTCTTATATATACTTTCCTCTGGGAAGCGTTTCGACCCGAAATCAAACTTTGTCTTAAAGCCAGAGGCAATTGAAATGTCACTAGAAAAGAACTGAGAAGCAGTTAGGATGAAAACAACTGTTGTGAACCAGGTGACTTTCGTTTGCGTCAGGAGTCGCTGTTGCCATTTCTGGCTGAAGTTAATATAAGGTGTGAAAGTGATTATATCCTTAATATCGTTATAGAAATAGACGTACGTACACACCCGCTGTGAGTAGTACTTTTAATATTCTTAGTTAACATCATGTTCATTATTAATAAAATATTTACTGAACAAATCATTATTATTGCGGTGTTGCACAGTCATCCCACTGGAAATGTACTTTGCTGTACTGTATGGATTATATATACGCACATTATATATATATATATTGTAACATAAAAAAAAAATCTCTCTCTATGGTAAGGATTTACGAGGAGAATATATCAGGAAACAGTGACAACCCACTATAACTTAAAATGTACTTTAATAACAATTAGTAAGGAAATTAAAGTCACACACAGAACATTAAACAAATTACGGACGCATTGCACAAAAGCAAAGACTCGCCATACAGCACTTCATCAAGACTATTCTTCACTAATCACTGCATTTAACAGTATAATACCCAAGTCACAAAGCTTTACATCAACACAACATATAATTCACTGTAACATCAAAAACTTAGTGGCAACCAACGTTACATCACACAAGAAAACGTCCAAATGGGATAAACAAAAATACATTACCATATATTCCTCAAAAACTTGATACACTATTATAATCACTTGTTTGTTTCAGCTCCAACGAAAATCGTCGTTTTGGGCCTTTATATACCAGACTCACGCTAGAACATCCATGGACCAAATATCATTGTTTCGGTACATTATCCTTGGCGACTACCGCCTACGCCAAGCGCTACTGCCATCTGTTGTCTAGTGTACACACTTTTTTCTATGCAAATATCAATTTTCAACCTTTTCTTCAATTTTACATTCAATAAATCAATATTCCTTTACATTCCCCCCCTTTTAACTCAGCGGCTCTCTCCTCAGTCCATGCTGAATTTTCACTCTTACAGTCTTAAACATTAGCTCTTCCATTTAGCAACTGTCGGAGACTGCCACGTCGTTGGTAACAAGCACTTTCCTTTAAATAATAAACAAGATAGAGAGAGAATCTGCAATGACATTTTCTTTGCCTGCTATATGGTGAATATTTAGTTTGAATGGTTGCAAAAATAAAGACCATCTTAAAATTCTCTTGTTGTTGCTTACAAATTTATTAATAAAGGTTAAAGGGTTATTATCAGTATATACGTCTATTTCAAAAGTTACTGTTAACGCAAGTATATCTCAAAGTGCATTAAACTCAAAAAATTAAACTTAAAGCTTCTTTTTCAACAATACTGTAATTTAAACTGGTGGCTATTATATTTCTTTGAAAAGTAAGATACAGGTGTAAAACACCATTATGTTCCTGTAATAATACATGCCAGCTCCATACTTCACTGGAGTCTACCTGTACTTAAATGGTAGATTAAAGTCTGGGGATTTCAGTACTGGCTTAGACATTAACATGAGCTTAAGTTTATTGAAGGCATCGTCACATTCCTTTGACCACACAAACTTCACATCCTTTTTCAGCAACTCTGTTAATGGGTAGGCTACATCTGAAAAGTTCTTACAAAATTTCCTGTAATACCCCACTGTTCCCAAAAAATTTCATCACTCCACGTTTAGATGTAGGGAGGGTCAAATTCTTTATGACCTCAATATGACAATCAACAGGTTTCACTTGGCCACTTCCTATTTCATGTCCTAAATATTGAACAGTAGTTTTTCCAAATTCACATTTGGCAAGGTTTATCGTAACATTAAATTCTAATAACCTCTTAAAAACATATATACTTTTTTAATGTGATCTTCCCAGGTTTCTCCAACAATAATAATGTCATCTAAATAAACAAATACACCTTCGAGATCCTTCAAGATATAATTCATCTGACGTTGGAAAGTCAGAGGTGCATTACATAAACCAAATGGCATTACCTTATAATTATAAAGTCCATGGGTGTAACAAATGCAGCAATATCCCTGCTGTTTTTGTCTAACTCAATTTGATAGTATCCTTTCAATAAATCAATTTTACTTAAAAAAGGAAACTTGCTACATTATCAATTATATCTTCTACTCTGGCATAGGATATGAATCTTTTATAGTTACATTATTTACATTTCGATAGTCTGTACACATTCTTGCACTTCCGTCAGGTTTGTCGACTAGAATACATGGGCTAGCCCATTCACTATGGCGTTTCCTCTGCTAGTCCGTGTTTCAGTAAATAAGCAACTTCGGTCTTTAACTGTTGTTGTGCCTCGGGGCGACCAATTCTGTATGGACGCTGACTTATTGGAGTCTCTTCTCTCAACCTGATTTTATGTTGTACTCCTTTTATCCTTTTATTTTGGATGGTCTGAAAATAGATCTGAAAAGTTTTGAATTAGCACTTTAAAATCATGCTGCTGTTCATCAGATAAATGAATACATAACTTCCTAAATTTTTCATCATCACTCAAATAATCTGTATTTTTTAATCTTAGTTCAATTTCTTCTTCAACGTCTTTTTCATCATCCTCTTTTGCAATTGACAACACTCCACTGATTCGTTCGTATACTTCTTTAATTTGTTAATATGGAAAGTTTAACTTTCCTCCGTCCTGTAGGAAATTGAATTCGATAATTAACATCACTTACTTTTTCCTTCACCGTGCAAGGTCCTACGTATATACTTCTGGTTAAAAAACCTTACCAGCTGTAGGGAGATACACTAGAACCTTATCTCCTATGTCGAGTTCACGTTTTGCAGCCTTTTTGTCGTAATTTCTTTTCATCTCTTCTTGTACTACTTTAAGATTCTCATGTGCTACTTTCCATTTTCTATTTTTCTATTTTTTTCCTTCATTTCTTGTAACGTGCTAGAATCCTTCTCATCTGAAATCAACTGATTCTTTATCACCTCCATGGGTGACCTTACCTGATGGACATATACTAACTGAAAAGGAGAATAACCAAACGATGAATGTACGCTATCACGAACAGCAAATAGCAACATTGGTATGTAGACATCCCATTCCTTTTCATTTTCACAACAGTACGTGCGAAGCATGGTTTTGAAGGTTCGATGAAATCGTTCCGACCACTCCTTGGCTCTGTGGGTGATAAGGAGACGATAAACAATGCTTAATATTCTGACAGGCTAAAAATGAGGTAAACTTTCTAGACGTAAAGTTGGTTCCTTGGTCGGTTGAACTTCTTTTGGCAAACCGACCAGCGAGAAAGAACTTGTTAAGCGCTTCAATTAGCTTATCAGCACTCACAGTTCTTAAAGGAATAGCCTCTGGAAATCTGGTAGCACTACACATAATTGTCAGCAAATACTCGTTACCTTGCTAGACCTAGGCAGAGGTCCTACACAATCCAAAACCAGTTTCTCAAAGGGTTCTCCTGGAACTTCAATGGGTTGCAATGGCATCACCTTAGGGTCATGTTGAGCTTTACCTACTTTTTGACATAAATCACAATTTTTACAATATTCACTACAATCTTTCCGCATCTTAGGCCAAAAAAAATACTTTAATAATTTCTCATAGGTTTTGTTTATACCTAAATGACCAGAATAACTACAGTCATGAGCAATACCTAGAACAAAATTCCTATAACTACTTGGAATGACCACTTGTTCTACAACATCATTAACATTTCTACTCTTGAACTTCCTCATTAGGATTCCATCCTTTAAAAGTAAACACTTACCTTCCTTCTCGATATCATTTATATCAACAAGGGCATTATCTCTTATTACCTTCAAAATTATCATCTTCAATTTGAGATTTACAAATTCTTCTTATTAACTTTTCAGCATTCGCAAAGGAGTACTGACTTTACTTACTTGTAATGTTTCCGGACTATCTTTAAACAAGTTTTGTAAATCCAAACCGTCGTCATCATTTACCTTCCTTCGGCACTCTTACTTCTTGTAGTAACTGCACAAGCAGGAAATAAGTTTGGAAATGTACATTCACTTCTGTAATAAATGAAGAATTAAAGGGTTTTTCTGTCAAAATTGGATTACTGCTACCAAAAACTTATCTCCCACTACATCATTTCCAAGAATTAACTCTACTCCTGACACTGGGATTTCTCTCACCAAAGCAATTTTAACATATCCCGAAATTAATGGAGTTTCTAACCTTACTTCTACTAATGGAGCTGAAAACTCAGGTCCAAACCCACGCAGAAGTACATACTCTCCAGTATCCTTCCACTGGTCATACATATTTTTTATCATTATTCAGACTGTACCGCTCCGGTATCTCTTAACCACCTTACTTTCCTTGTTTTTCAACACAAGGGAGGTGTAACCAACCATCTCCCATAAAAGGGTCATACAATTCAGTACCTTTGGATGTGGACTTCTCTTCAGGTAGTCTCACTCCATTTCCTTTTACAATATCCTCAATACAACCAACATTACTAACATTTTGAACATCATTGTTACCTATTTTGTAACCTATATTCTCATCACATCACATATATTATTTCTGTCTATGCTATCGTTACAATACCTCTACCTGGCCTAAGGGGAGAAGCAAACAAACAAGGACCTCTGTCACCACATGCTTGTGGTTGATTCAACAATGCAATGGTATTTTTCAGGTTTATGATCATCCTTAAAATGTACAGGTTTATCTTTAACTTTATTTACCAATTGAATTGGACGGTTTATTGTGCGATGTGGACAACTCCTACTGATGTGTCCTGGTTGCCACAAACTGAAACATACAAAATCTCTAAAATTTTCGCCTATTATTTTGGTAACTAGTAGGTGTAAACTGATCATTTACACTGTATCCTGCTTTTCCAGCACTAACACTAGGACCAGAATTATATTGACTTGCCCCTCTACCACCTCTATTAAAGGATTTATTATAGACTCCACGAGATGATACCTGTGAACTCGTAGGGTCTAACCTTGTGCCTTGTAATTTTGCTGCTCTTCTTCCCAAACTCTGCTCCTTCCAATTTAGGAGTGACGTCAGTATTATATAGCTTATGGGTCAATGCATAATTATCAGACAATCTAGTGGCTTCATCGACATTATCTACATCACGTTCATCAAATATGTTTTTAATAAGTGGATTAATACCACCTTGAATGCTCAAGCAAAATAAGTTCCTGAAGTTTACCGAAATCACCATTAACTTCTCGGGCATTACATCCACCTATCATACCACAGGCGTTGTTCCCGTGCATACTCCATATGAGTTGCGACTGTCTCTTTGTTTTATCCTAGCTTCTGAACTTCTCTCTATACCTCTCTGGTCACCCATTCATAAGCTTTCAAAACTTCGGATTTAACTCTCTCATAATCCTTAGAATCATCAAGATAAGGCAGCAAATACTTCCCTAGCCTTTCCTCGAAAGGAGGTTTGAACCAACGTGCTCCATGACGTTCTCGGCCATTCACGCTGTTCTGCTACTTTCTCAAATTGTAAAAAAAATGCATCCACTTCATTTTCAACAAAAATTGGTACACTTTTTACACTGCATTGTCTATTCTAAAAGATTTTGGTATTTCTCTGGACTTTTCTTCTACTTCAAGTTTCCTCATCTCTAGCTCTATCCTCCTTTGCTCAACTTCAGCTTCTACCTTCTTTTGCTCAACTTCAGCTTCTACCTTCTTTAGCTCAACAGCTCTCTCATTCTCCAATCTAACTATTTGCAAATGAATCTGCATCTGCTCAACATCATCCCTTCATAAACAAGTTTGGACTTTTTTGGTTTAACCTTGCGTGACTTTGTTTTTTCACGTACGGCTTTGGCACCTTCCTCTTCACTTGCACTACCCTCTGTATTATTCTCACTTGCGCTTTGCTGGCTATCAGTTTCTTGCCCTTCCCAACTCATTAGTAACAACCCTTCCTTATCAGACAAATGCCTAAAGTCATTAGCGCCTCACTTACTTTATTTGAGATTTCTTGCTTCATTGCAGATTCTGATACTTCTACATTATAGTACCTAGCTAGAACAATCCAGTCTATTTTAGTTATACCTTCTAACTTTTCACCACTAGGACTACGTATGAAAATCTTTCAAATCAAACATCTTTAATAACCTGCTCAAAATAACACAGCAAGACAAATATTATAGCACTAACAGTATCACAACTCTCCCCCCTCTCTAAAGTACATGGAAGTACTGAAAAGCATTAACAGTAGGGGATGATCGTCAAGTTATGGTCGAATACGCTCGACATGAATAAAGCAACAATTAATAAGGATACGTTCGGGTTTCGTTCGATAGAATGAGTAAACAATGAGTATGGATATGTTTGAGTTTCGTTCGATAGAATGAGCAAAAACTGAGTAGGGATACGTTTCGGGTTCGTTTCGACAGGATGAGCAAAGAATGAGTAGGGATACGTTCGGGTTTTCGTTCGACAGGCCCCCTGTACAACAAAAAAAAAAATCTCTCTCTATGGTAAGGATTTACGAAGAAATATATCAGGAAACAGTGACAACCCACTATAACTTAAAATGTGCTAATAACAATTAGTAAGGAAATTAAAAGTCACACACAGAACATTAAAACAAATTACGGACGCATTGCACAAAAGCAAAGACTCGCCATACAGCACTTCATCAAGACTATTCTTCACTAATCACTGCATTTAACAGTATAATACCCAAGTCACAAAGCTTTACATCAACACAACATATAATTCACTGTAACATCAAAAAGTTAGTGGCAAACCAACGTTTACATCCACACAAAAAGAAAAACGTCCAAATGGATAAACAATACATTACCATATATTCCTCAAAACTTGATACACTATTATAATCACTTGTTTGTTTCAGCTCCAACGAAAATCGTCGTTTTGGGCCTTTATATACCAGACTCACGCTAGACATCCATGGACCAAATATCATGTTTCGTACATTATCCTTGCGACTACCGCCTACGCCAAGCGCTACTGCCATCTGTTGTCTAGTGTACACACTTTTTTCTATGCAAATATCAATTTTCAACCTTTTCTTCAATTTTACATTCAGTAAATCAATATTCCTTTACAATATATATATATATAAATATATATGTATATATATATATATATATATATATATATATATATATATATATATATATATATATATATATATATATATATATAGTATATATATATATGATATATATATATATGAATATAGATATATATATATATATATGTAGTATATATATATATATATATATATATATATATATATATATATATATATATATATAATTCGAGAGGATCTAATCTTGTTTGTCCCCCCATGGGTGACAGTACGGGATACTTGACACAGCCACCCACCCCCTGCAAACCGGTTTGTCCACTCTGAGTGGAAGCAGGGTAGGTAGGGGGACGGGAGGCTAGGGGAACATCCACCCTTTTCTGAAAACCTATTTGTCTGTCCAGGGTAGGTAGGGGTTCATGAAAGTATGGTAGACAGCAGCCCCGGGTTCCAGCGCAAATAGCGTATGCCAACTTGAGCACATTCTGATATTGATATACTCTGGTCTAACGTCTTTCGCTCTTTTACGAAGATTTAATTGGAATATTGTTTCAGGAGGCTATCGTATCAGCAAAATTAATAATATTGCCGGAGGGCCTAAGATACAATAGCAATATATACGTTTTGTAGAAATATATATTCGTTATTTTATATGAAAATAAAAAAACTCAAGTACAACCTGACGCTACAAAATGTTTTATGGGTTTTCTCTGTAAAGTATATTTAGGATTTCCATCACTACGGGAGGTATATCGAGTATCAGAGAGCCTTTCCAGTAAATGCAAATAATCAGTCTTATCGCATGAAATGGTTTTGGGCCAATCAGCAATTAGATCCTGAGTGCTCATTCCAACTGTTTGAAGTATATTCGTCATTCATCCACCATCACAGTGTCCTGACATGGTGATAACGAAGATTGGTTTCACGTTGCATTGTGAAATAAAGATATAATATATAGATATATATATATATATATATATATATATATATATATATATATATATATATATATATATATATATCTATATATATATATATATATATATATATATATATATATACATATATATATATATATATATATATATATATATATATATATATATATATATATATATATATATATATATATATATGTATGTATGTACACACACAAACGCACATATATACATAGATATATCTATATAATATATATATATATATATATATATATATTATATATATATATATATATATATATATATATAGTATATATATATATATATATATATATATATATATATATATATATATATATATATAATATATATATATATATATATATATATATATATATATATACATATATATACTCACACACACACACACATATATATATATATATATTATATATATATATATATATATATATATATATATATATATATATAAATCGGCTAGAACACAAGGTCCCTTTAATATCTAATTCGCTCTACCTCGGAAATTAATATATTTTCATATATGCTTAACCGAAGGGTAAAAAAATTTTTTCTCGATAATTAGATTTGCCCGGACCAGGGCGCGAACCTATGGATCCTTTCAAACCCAGGAACGTCAGTGAAGCTTTTACCTACCTACACACCCCCGCGAGAGGCTAAAAGTTCATGTCGCCTCTCACCCCCTTCATATACCTTTCGCGCGCAGGTAATTAGTGGTTGGAGACAACATCAACCGCACCTCGGCTCCGGTAGTGTTTGTAGTGCTTTTGACAGCACGTAGCCAATCTATAAGTCAATATAAACATTTCCGTGGATTCAATAATAAATATATCGAGCTACAATGTCCTTTAATATCTAATTCGCTCTACCTCGGAATAATATATTTTCATATATGCTTAAACCGAAGGGGAATTTTTCTCGATAATAGATTTGCCTGGACCAGGGCGCGAACCTATGGATCCTTTCAAACCCAGGAACGTCAGTGAAGCTTTTACCTACTACATCACCGCGAGAGGCTAAAAGTTCATGTCGCCTCTCACCCTCATATACCTTTCGCGCGCAGGTAATTAGTGGTTGGAGACAACATCAACCCACCTCGGCTCCGGTAGTGTTTGTAGTGCTTTGTTTACAGCACGTAGCCAATCTATAAGTCAATATCACATTTCCGTGATTCATATACATTAGCGAGCTACAAATGTTCCTTTAATATCTAATTCGCTCTACCTCGGAATTAATATATTTTCATATATGCTTAACCGAAGGGGAATTTTTTCTCGATAATAGATTTGCCTGGACCAGGGCGCGAACCTATGGATCCTTTCAAACCCAGGAACGTTTCAGTGAAGCTTTTACTACTACCACCACCCGCGAGAGGCTAAAAGTTCATGTCGGCCTCTCCCACCCCTCATATACCTTTGCGCGAGCCAGGTAATTAGTGGTTTGGAGACAACATCAACCCACCTCGGCTCCGGTAGTGTTTGTAGTGCTTTTGACAGCACGTAGCCAATCTATAAGTCATATCACATTTCCGTGATTCATATACATATATCGAGCTACAATGTCCTTTAATATCTAATTCGCTCTACCTCGGAATTAATATATTTTCATATATGCCTAACCGAAGGGGAATTTTTTCTCGATAATAGATTTGCCTGGACCAGGGCGCGAACCTATGGATCCTTTCAAACCCAGGAACGTCAGTGAAGTCTTTTACCTACTACACCACGCGAGAGGCTAAAAGTTCATGTCGCCTCTCACCCTCATATACCTTTCGCGCGCAGGTAATAATTAGTGGTTTTGGAGACAACATCAACCCACCATCGGCTCCGGTAGTGTTTGTAGTGCTTTTGACAGCACGTAAGCCAATCTATAAAGTCATATAACATTTCCGTGATTCATATACATATATCGAGCTACAATGTCCTTTAATATCTAATTCGCTCTACCTCGGAATTAATATATTTTCATATATGCTTAACCGAAGGGGAATTTTTTCTCGATAATAGATTTGCCTGGACCAGGGCGCGAACCTATGGATCCTTTCAAACCCAGGAACGTCATGGAAGCTTTTACCTACTACACCATCGCGAGAGGCTAAAAGTTCATGTCGCCTCTCACCTTCATATACCTTCGCGCGCAGGTAATTAGTGGTTTGGAGACAACATCAACCCACCTCGGCTCCGGTAGTGTTTGTAGTGCTTTTGACAGCACGTAGCCAATCTATAAGTCATATCACATTTCCGTGATTCATATACGTACATATATTGAGCTACAATGTCCTTTAATATCTAATTCGCTCTACCTCGGAATTAATATATTTTCATATATGCTTAACCGAAGGGGAATTTTTTCTCGATAATGATTTGCCTGGACCAGGGCGCGAACCTATGGATCTTTTCAAACCCAGGAACGTCAGTGAAGCTTTTAACCTACTACACACCGCGAGAGGCTAAAAGTTCATGTCGCCTCTCACCCTCATATACATCAACCCACCTCGGCTCCGGTAGTGTTTGTAGTGCTTTTGACAGCACGTAGCCAATCTATAAGTCATATCACATTTCCGTGATTCATATACATATATCGAGCTACAATGTCCTTTAATATCTAATTCGCTCTACCTCGGAATTAATATATTTTCATATATGCTTAACCGAAAGGGAATTTTTTCTCGATAGGTTTCTCCATAGGTTCGCGCCCTGGTCCAGGCAAATCTATTATCGAGAAAAAATTCCCCTTCGGTTAAGCATATATGAAAATATATTAATTCCGAGGTAGAGCGAATTAGATATTAAAGGACATTGTAGCTCGATATATGTATATGAATCACGGAAATGTGATATGACTTATAGATTGGCTACGTGCTGTCAAAAGCACTACAAACACTACCGGAGCCGAGGTGGGTTGATGTTGTCTCCAAACCACTAATTACCTGCGCGCGAAAGGTATATGAGGGTGAGAGGCGACATGAACTTTTAGCCTCTCGCGGTGGTGTAGTAGGTAAAAGCTTCACTGACGTTCCTGGGTTTGAAAGGATCCATAGGTTCGCGCCCTGGTCCAGGCAAATCTATTATCGAGAAAAAATTCCCCTTCGGTTAAGCATATATGAAAATATATTAATTCCGAGGTAGAGCGAATTAGATATTAAAGGACATTGTAGCTCGATATATGTATATGAATCACGGAAATGTGATATGACTTATAGATGGCTACGTGCTGTCAAAAGCACTACAAACACTACCGGAGCCGAGGTGGGTTGATGTTGTCTCCAAACCACTAATTACCTGCGCGCGAAAGGTATATGAGGGTGAGAGGCGACATGAACTTTTAGCCTCTCGCGGTGGTGTAGTAGGTAAAAGCTTCACTGACGTTCCTGGGTTTGAAAGGATCCATAGGTTCGCGCCCTGGTCCAGGCAAATCTATTATCGAGAAAAAATTCCCCTTCGGTTAAGCATATATGAAAATATATTAATTCCGAGGTAGAGCGAATTAGATATTAAAGGACATTGTAGCTCGATATATGTATATGAATCACGGAAATGTGATATGACTTATATATATATATATATAATATATATATATATATATATATATATATATATATATATATATATATATATATATATATATATAATATATATATATATATATATACAATCTTAAAAGTCAAAATGTATCGGGGCTTGAAAGTGGTGCAGAATTCATTCACTCCTACCAATGCGTTGTTCAAAGGCGAAATAAGTTCAGAGTGACGCCATTATAAAGTTCACACTAGGAGAAATACGGAGTTTAAGAAGAAACAGCAATTGACTTGTTAAAAATAGAAAATAATCCATATCAAATATAAAGTTCGCGTTTCAATTTCTCCTTGTCTTGTGTATCTAGAAGCATGATGTTAGTACCACTTATATATTTAGCCATTAGTCTTCTGCCTTTATAGCTGAGCTCCAGCGCAGCCATTGCAATGGCTGGCCGGTCAGCCATTCATTATGAAACAATTGATAGGGACTCCGCTTAATAGCTAGCTAGTCATATCCCAGATGCGAGAAGTGGGTAGTAGTACTTGCATGGTTAACATATTGCATTCCTTGCTATATTAACAGTGTTCATTACGTTCAGTAGATCCACTTCATCTAAGATATGTGCGATAGAATAATTGCAGGGAAATGCTGCGTCCATCACATTCTATATTGCACATATTTTGCAAGAAGTTCAAGTTTACGAGTGAATAAAGCATGCCATTTTAAACCCGTTGCTATGACTTGCCGTCTTTTAGCGATCTTAATATGATTTACTTAATGAAATTAACATCTCATAACTGGAGATCTTCAACCCCCTCATTCGTCTACTTCCAAAGCCCTATTTTCCCCTTTTACTGTTACTTTTCCTTTGCATATTATTATGAGAATCAACAGTATACTCACGTATTTTTTCTGCCGTTTAATTGAGCCAATATATTTCCTATATTTATACTAAAACTGAAGTTCGTTAAGCGTACACCATAGTATTATTTTCCTACTCACAGATTAAGTTCGTTAGTAGATTGAATTGCGTGCTATAGTTTGTTTAACATATTTTCTACTCTCTGGCAGTGTGTAAACTTTGCAGATAACTATACAAAGACTTTCCGCCTTAACTGACCGAAAGATTGTTTTATTATTTGTTATTAATAATACCAGAGTTCAGTAGGTTTCTGTTGCTTACGAAAACGTGTTTCTGATTGGAAACTACCTTGAATCTATCAAGGTTTTATTATTTGACTCCATTGCGTGCTTAGTATTGAGAGAAACATTACTCTCAATATATTCCCAGTGGTTGGTATAATTAGGTAATCGATTCATTTATTTATCCTCAGTTTTTCCAGGATTCACAAAAATAATGTGATATTACGGCAGAAGGAAGTCAAGTTCAGAGCAAATTTCAGCTAAAATAAATCCGGTTCCTGCAATAAATTGAGGGAAGGGAGTGCAAATAACCCTTGCAGTTTACTTAATTGAGGATTTTCTACTTTTTCTCCAGAGTAGAAATCGAAGATAATTTTAGATTTTCTTTCTCTCGACTATTGATTTTTTATTATTTTCTTCATAATTCGGAAAATACCATCAACAACTCATTACCCCTTAACTAATGATAATTGAAACAAAACTTATACACGAGCTATATAAGAAACGCGCAGTTTCCCGTTTCTGTAGCACAAAATTGCTGCTGAGAGAGAGAGAGAGAGAGAGAGAGAGAGAGAGAGAGAGAGAGAGAGAGAGAACAGCCAATCGGGGTCAAAGCAGAAATTCAGGACTAGCAGAGGGGGTGGAGATAAAATGGTGTCAGCTATCGAAAAAAGGTTTTATTAACCATAAGATCAAGAATGACAGCCTGAGTAATTGTCTCTTACATTCGGCCCAAAAAGAACACATCCGGGATTCTTTCTTACTCGCAGACTGTTTTTACCTTAGGTGAATGTTTCATCGTCTTTCCACTGAAGGCGGTCACTTTTAGTTTTCAGTAAAAGAAAGATACTGAGTTGGCTTTGTGTTTGTCCGTCCGTCCTCAGATCTTAAAAACCATTGAGGTTAGAGGGCTTTAGATTGGTGTGTGATCATCCACCCTCCAATCATCAAACGTAACAAATTGCAGCTCTCTAGCCTCAGTAGATTTTATTTCATTTAAGGTTAAAGTTAGCCATGATCGTGCTAGGTGCCGAGATTTTCATGGGCCGTGACTAAGAGTTTCATATAGAATTATACGCTCTATAGAACACTTTGGTCTTCTCTTTACTTGTTGAAGAAGGAATCTTTGTTATGATGTCATATTGGGTGTATCTTGAACCGAAGTGACACATTTGATATTATTGTTTCGCTTTCATTTGTTATCATTCCAGGATGTATGAAGTAATTATGTCAAAATTCTTAGAAATTAAACAGAGAAATTCTCCTGCATTAGAAGTGTTTTATCCTAAAACCGAAAGTAAAGGTACTTTTGATTACTACTGAAACTTATAGTGTAGAGTTTAAAGCATTACAGTATGACTAAGTACGAAATTTACACGTCTATTATGAACATATCGCTATCAAATGTTCATATTGCAATCTATTTACTAATATTGTTTTACATTCTTATTGCTTACTTAACCAAATTTCTCTTCGAAGGATTTGCTTAAAACGTTAGTTGTGACCAATCACGAAATTTTTCTATTTCTCTCATTTAATTAACTTTCAAGTTTCAAAGATCTCTTGAATATTCGCTTGACCTTGAAAGAATGACACTTTTAACACAAATATTGCACCCCCTAAAGGTGCATCCTGGTTTTCATCTTCTCTTCAACATTGGAACGTTTTTGTGTAAAGAAATGGGTTGAAAATTGCCATTCATGTAGAAGCAAGTTTAAAGGACTGTTTTTTGTGAGAGAAAACTTGCGAGGGTTAGTATCTACCGATATGAGTCTTTGAATCAAATCGTTTCTCAGTTCGTCAGATGTAATAAATTTTGACTAAACTCCCGCTTGCAAATTCCCAAGATGTATACTATTTATTGCACCAAGCCCGGTTTTTATTTATTTATTTATTTTTTTTTTTGCCATGCCTCTAGGTTGGGTTGGGTTGGGTTAGGGTACTTTAGAGACGTATGCTCCATTTAATTTGGGTATGGGAAACATATTGAGATATTTTCCAGCATTTATTACACACACACACACACACACACGCACACGCACATATATATATATACATATATATATATATATATATATATATATATATATATATATATATATATATATATATATATATATCGTTTCAACTACTTCCTTTTTGTATTTCATTAAGATTTAACAATTATGTTTTTCAGTTTTATAAAGGAAAATGAAAAGAAATAATTTATTGTCAGCATGATTTATCCTTTATAAAATGATCAGCACATTTTATATTCTTGGTGTCAAAAATTTTCATGACCAAAAGCGTCGTTTTTTTTTTTTTTATTCTTCTTCTTCTTCGAGGGAAGCTTGGAATGTTGGGGGCAATTGCGGTGCAAAAATAGATATGTGCTTTCAATAAATGTAACCTTAATGGATTTCATATTCACAACGCCAAATATATCTCTCTCTCTCTCTCTCTCTTCCTTCCTTTTTGTAACTTATCAGCCATTCCACTGAGATAAAAGTGTATTATTCTACTGGAAGTTTGGAAACTACGACGCTGAGCAAATTATTTATTATAACCCCAGCGAGACATTTAATCTCAGTGAGGAAAGCTCCCTCAGAGGGGAAGGGATATCCAATAAATCAATTAGTAGGATAGAAGGTAGCAGGAGATCATGTCAAGTGTGATAGCTACGACAAAGTCCTTGCTTAATCAATGCAGAACTCCTGAAGTTGCGTATTCATTAGTCAAAAAGTAATGGGAATGTGTAGGTACTCTCACAGTCCCCCTCTGGAGTTAGGGGGGTTTTGGATAATCACGTGGAAATGCCACTGGTCGTGGGGTACGACTATGTCACGTTGAAGTTTGTATGTTATGGCTGAAAGAGACATCATTTACATCTAATTAAGAGAGATTTACGAAATTACTTTTCATATATCCGGGGACTCTTGGCATTAGGAGATGCTTAAGTTGTAAGATGGATTGAAGCATTTTACCCGAGAAAAAACAAATGTATTGGCACATGAAAGTAATACATCAGGCCCGTACCTAGAGTTCTTTTTATTGGGGGCGGGGGATGGGGTTCGTTTTTCCCAAAACTGGACCTCTTCTTCTATAAATCTCATTGCATATAAAGTTATATACAAGATGAAATACTTGAAAATGTTATTTTAGTTATCATGAGAAGAAAAATTGGGTATGCGGTCTATACCCTTCTACCCGATTAGATGTCATTCAAAGTACTGACTTTGGTTAACAGAATTTTACTTATAATATTGAAAGTTTGCACTGAAATTCAAGAATATTTCTTCAGTTTTATTGATTGAGTCATTTATTATGTTAACAATAACATGCATATTACTGTATTTGTTGTTATGTTATATACTTTGACTTGCCAAAAAAACAATAATTATTTATTACTTTGTAAATAAAGTTCAATGAAAAGGATAGTCACAGAAAATATGGACTCCTAGAAATTTGCCGACACCCCGCCCTTCGATACGGGCCTGTACGTCTTTAGTCAGGTGGAATATTTCAAGGAAGCGATTATCCTTATTGACTCATATTAATTATACTATTAAAGGTTTCATTCAGCACACTAGCGCCTCAGCGGCGTGGCTGGTAAGGTATTAGCGTCCCACCTCTGTGGTCGCGGGTTCGATTCTCGGCCATTCCATTCAGGAGTGAGATATGTGTATTTCTGGTGATAGAAGTTCACTCTCGACGTGGTTCGGAAGTCACGTAAATCCGTTGGTCCCGTTGCTGAATAACCACTGGTTCCATGCAACGTAAAAGCACCATAAAAACAAACATTCATGACACTGTCTGTTGTGCTTTACTTTGAAGAAAAGCCCATTTATCATAGATATACCGAGGGAATTATATGAATAAATTAAGTACTGGTATAGGAAAAGCTACGAACCAAGCACATTGCCAGAAACGCTGAAAGAGATTCTTGAAGCCAGAAACAAATGTAAATAGTTTGTATCCCTTTGACTGTAACCTCGTGCGTATATATTTTCTTTGAACGATAATACAGGCTGCAGCGGTCAGCTGTATTGTTCTCACATCTCTCCCTCTCAGACGGTAAATTCCACCTCGCAAAGTAGTGTGGCTGTGGGTAAATGACAGCTACATAATAGCCGGAAGTTTGCAGGAGCAACTAAGTCATCATTGCTGGATTCAAATGGCGCGGTTCCGCTGCAAATTAGGGCCATTTCCCTCCGGAAGGGGTCAGACACTCACCTAGGCACTCCATTTGCTGATGCTTTGCGTTCTGTTGAACTATATGCATTCCGCTGGAAGGTGTATCCATTGGGAATCATGTTTAACTGTTACTATAACTGTGGGTATTAAGATTATTTCTCTCCGTTGGACGAGTGGGTTACGTGCTCGCCTACCGATCGGTTGTCACGATTTCGATTCCCCGCTCTGCCAACATGGAATCAGAGGAATGTATTTCGGATCCAACAATAAGCTGTAGGTCCCATTCCTTGGTAACCAATTGGTTCCTAGCCACGTAAAAATATCTAATCCTTCGGGCCAGCCTTAAGAGTGCTGTCAATAAGCTCAGTGGTCTGGTCAAACGAAGATATACTTAAAACAGAAGATTATTTCTCAACATAGTATGTTTGATATACGTGCATAGGTGCTTCTGGGTGTGTAAGTGTACGTCGAACTATGTTATCTTTGATCGAATTTTTTCCTTGCCTGTAAGAGAGCAAAGATTTGGTCATAGGGCTAAAAATAGCTATTTATGCATGTTCTGGTAACTTACAAAACTAGAGGTCAATACTTCTCTTGAAAAGAACATACATGGTGCTGGTAACCTCGACACAAAAGATAGGCTGAGTGTGTGCATTATATATATATAATATATATATATATATATATATATATATATATATATATATATATATATGTGTGTGTGTGTGTGTGTGTGTGTGTGTGTGTATTTATATATATATATATATATATATATATATATATATATATATATATATATATATACATATATATATATATATCATATATATATATATATATATATATATATATATTATATATATATATATATCATATGTACACAAACATATTAACTCAGATAATCTCATAGTCCTGTTTGTGGTATTTAACTTTCTTTGGAGTTATTTCATATTTGATTTTTTTACTCTTGTTTTCGAGTGTGCTTGGTCGGGATAAAAACACTGGACTGCCTCCTCCGTGGAGCTTCCCATTATGAATACTCTTTTATTGAAGGAAAGCACATTGAAGAAAATTATATATCTTTTGAAACCTATATACTTTTAGTAAAGTTGATTGGTTAATTTCTTCAGAAATTTAGGTAAAAATCACATTTTAAACTCCTAATATTCTCATGTTTTTTTTATATGCTTTCCACTGAAAGCTCTCAAAACCAAGTGGAAGTAAAGGAATTAGTTCTTCCTCCTATGGTGAGCGAGGTTGTGCCACCTAACCCACTAAGCTATTAAGAAGGATTGGAATTCATGTCAGCTCATATATGTGTAGATGTCGAATTCACATGCACTTGAACAGGACCGAAGTAGATGAGTCATCATATCATATGTCCTGTTTACTCAGAAGATGCAACTGTTATGACATACCCTGTCCATTGGCATTTGCAAGTTTCATAAGGAAACGAGTACTCTCCTGTCAGCGTAACAAGAGAAACCGTTGCCAAGTTGTCCCTGCAGCTGATATTGCAAGCATCGCCAGCAAACTCAACTTCCCCCACTTGTTGGACGGACCTTGACAGCTCGTGGGTAAGAGCTCAAAGTTATGTTACAGCCTGAGGCGGAGGAGGAGAATGGAATACCTCCGGACGAAGCTCAAACAACTGTGGGGTAATGATGTGACGGAGTTGGTGTTGGATTATTCCTGGCTTAAAGATGTTGGAATATTTAAGGGGGAATGACTGCGCAGGCTTAAATAATAGAGAGAGAGAGAGAGAGAGAGAGAGAGAGAGAGAGAGACGATCTGGTTGTTCAGTCTTGTTGCCTACGTTTGGATTACTTTGGCAATTAGAAATATAATTGGGTCGATACAAAGACACTGTACGGCTTTATATATTAGTATTGAATAGCGAATGTGCTCATTTAACCGTTATTATACCATTAGTACACTGTCTGTGTATAATCTTTTTTTTTTATACCTACTACATCTTATTTTCAGAGAGAATATTTCCTCAGGTATACCTTGATGCGATGGTTCAGATGGGAAATACTGTTTTTCTGAGCACAGAAACGAAGGTTAAGAGAATAAAATAAAATCTTTAGAAAGGGCCCCATACACAATCCGACCGGCGGATCAGGTTCCGTTCTAATTCCGGTACCCGCTTTGCACATTGACATTCAGTTTTCTGAAAACTGGTAAGGGCCCCATACACGAAACAACTGGAGGATCATTGTCCGTGGTAACTCCGGTGTCCGCATTGTCCATAGACATTTAGATTTGCTTTATTTTGGCAAAACCAAGGCAAGGGTCCCATACAAGATACGACCGGCCGGTCAGGTACCGTTCTAACCAGGTTCTCGTGATATTTGGTAGATATCCGTCCATGGTGACTGCCACTCTTGCATACACAGAGAAGTATGGTTTCCTTACCAAATCAAAATTGTTGGCTTCACAAAATAGATCCAAAATTTTTCTTACTTACGGCCGATTAGAAGGAACCTTGGAAAATTGAGTGAATGACTGTAAGAACACCGAAGACGGCGGAAAGTTCCAGACACCGAAAGTTACTGACTCTCGGTTTAACAGCTTTTGCTTATTGTTTACTAAAATGGGTGCAAGACTTGTACAGCACGACTACAGATTGTAGCGGAAGTAAGTAGTTAAGATTTCGAGAGGATTGTTCTAAACCAGAGGTGGCCAAACAGTCGATCGCCGTTCCCCCACAATCTTATATAACAAACAAAAACACAAGCATATATATATACATATATATATATATATATATATATATATATATATATATAGTATATATATATATATATATAATATACCTATCTATATATATGTATAACCTCAGGGGACGTCCATTGATACACGATGTAAAAATGGACAATTTATTCTAAGAAACGTTTCGCACATGAAATTCTCTGTGCATCATCAGTCTGAAAGAACATAAAGACACATTTATAAATAAAATACAATAAAAGGGCAAAAAACAGGAATTCACATATATTAAAAATAGTCTTAAAATTACATAAAAGAACAAAGTAAAAAACAGGTTAAAAGAGACTGCTTAGGCAATTGTACTCATGGTTTATTGTACTATGGCGCTATTTGATTTTATTTTTTTTCCGCGGAATAATATTTGAGTATGTAGTGTGGTAGATCGTAAAAGAGTTTCAGTCTTTAGATTAGATCTCGGAGTCCAAAAGTCTGGCCACCCCTGTTCTAAACAATTTCCAGAGGTTAAACAAAAATAGATACGATTAACAAAATTGCTTATCATAACAAGGAATAAGAAGGTTT
The DNA here is from genome assembly GCF_015104395.2 of Macrobrachium nipponense. Classification (NCBI taxonomy): domain Eukaryota; kingdom Metazoa; phylum Arthropoda; class Malacostraca; order Decapoda; family Palaemonidae; genus Macrobrachium; species Macrobrachium nipponense. Next base: position 29,709,952 of record NC_087207.1, on the reverse strand, counting down.
GGTCATTGGTTCAATAGATAGTGTTGCCAGCAGCTTTCTTTTTTCTTTATCCGATGTTCAAGCTACAACCCCCAACTTCCCCCCAACCAAACTACGAACCTGGCTGATACTTATAGAGATATAGCTGTTCAGCCTTTAATGAACGATACAAGCTCAAGCTGACAGAATTTTCCTAGCCCTGTCTAAGGTGTTTCTAACACTATAATGACTTGAAGATAGTAATTGCTTTACTTTTGTTTCAGAAATCTTAACTAGTTCATCAACCGTCTGTAGTGTATTTGTGTGTGAATGTATGTATGTATGTATGTATGTATGTATGTATGTATGTATGTATGTATTATTGTATGTATGTATACGTACACGCGAGTAATAGAGAACATATAAATGAGATGACCACGACTTTCGAAAACTATTTTCAAGTCCATACCTCAAAAGATTCCAAGCCATTACCGATCAATTCCGGGCAAACGGAATATATGGCGTTTAATTTTCCTAGCGAGCGAGTCCAAGTCAGGCTGTCGGGACATATCACGAAATATGATAAGACGCCTCTCTGACCATGATATTAACTCTATATGCATCTGCCTCGGTCTTGGGGTTGCAAGCTAATGAACAAACAAATTGCAATAGGGACAGGGGTAACGTGGAATTATCCATTTCTCAGAAAAATTATAATGAATTTGTATTTTTGATAGCCAGAGTCATCATAACTTCTCGGTTTTCACACTTTTCAAAGAATCTGCTGTCCATTTAAGTCTTGATTCCAAAGGTGAAAATGAATGAAGATGATAGGTTGAAGTTACCTCCTCGTTCAGCATGGTGGAAAGAAGGACTGATTTTGAACGTATATTGTGCTACAAGAAAGATTTCCAATTTTTAGATGTATAGAATACTTTTTTCATCTATTGTCACTGTCAGATTATGCAACTGGAAGTAATATATAACGATCGTCGTTGATGCGACGCCAATTATCTTAAGACAAATAACTACTCGCTTTTGATAGTGTCTTTTACATTACCATACACTCATAGAAGCGAGGCCCTCGGGTAATTGACCAGTTTCATTTTGCTGCATTACTTGAAACAAGTAACATAAGTTATAATAGAAATTACTATTGTAACCATGATGCAAAAGGTTATTCGCAGTGACAGGATAGCTTTACAGTTATGGCATCATGCTTTTTCATATCTAGTTTGATACGAACAGCTTGGTGATGGTAGTAATAATAATAACGATTTTTTTTTCTTTTCAGTTTTAATCGACGTTTTTCGCCCTTATAATAAAGTCTTAGAGTTTGGAGTATTATTTTGTAATCAGTTTTCCTCAAACCGACACCTTCCTTTTGTGACCTTTCATTTTCATACAATTCAAATATCGACGATTATTTTATATATGTGACTGTCTCTTGGAAAACAGTAGTTTGGCCCAGTCTCAGGCTTCAAAAGCTTCATTCGTTACTTTTGGAGATTTTGTGGCTAAATTCTAATTCCACAGATCAACATGGCCGGCCCGCTTTTAAGTTCTGTGTATCCTCCGATTTTGTCCAGCTAATTGAGGTACTCAAGCATATTTCTGGCTGTATAGATTAGACCTCATATTCACAGATGTTCCAGCTATTGTCAAGTCCAAGGTCTGTGAACATACAGGAACTTCTGATCATTCCAGCCAGAGATGGACAGTCAGTGTATTCCTAATGCCACCATTGGAAAAAAAGGTATGGCTGAAATCAAAAGCCAATTGGGATAGTATTATTGAAGCTTGTCAGGCTTTTAATATTTCAGATGCTGTATTAGATCCTAATCCCATAAAAAAGTTAAATGTAATGATGATGGATATTTTGATAAAAGATGTCCTTAGAAAGGTCATCAAATTCATGACAAATGACCAGCTATGGTTTGATGATACATGCAGAGGAGCGTACCATGACAAACAGACCAAATTCAACACATGGAGACGAAATCGTTCGAAGGAAAATGACACTGTTTTTGTTGAATCTCATCGTGTTGCGGATAAAACTTACCATACAGTCGAGAAAAGTTACATTAATTCCTTTAATAGGAATCTTGAAAGAATTACTTCGATGAACCAAATTAGCATCATCTATCTTTGGGTCAGGCTTGCCCTCCATTTCACCACTACTAGCAGATGATGGTAGATTGGTTACTGGCCCTAGTGATAAGGCTGAACTGCTTCATCGATCTTTTGAAGCTAAGCAATCAATTGAGGATGTCTTTTTCCCTGATACTTGTCATCCTGAACCTATTCTGACAAAATTTGCATTTCGCTCCAGGGGTGTTAAGAATTTCGACCTTGTGGTAGGGGTGTAAGAATACTGCCACCGTAGTCTTGCGTGTCGTAAAAGGCGACTAAATGGACAGCTGCTGCCTTGCAGTCTTACTTTTGAGTAAAGGGCTGGGCCCACTGCCAATAACTGTGGAAACTGCCGTCTAGCAGTGTAATTTTAATTCCAAGGCGAGGCCCACCTTCAATAACTGTGGTTGATGACAGCAAGGGCATGCGGTCGTAAAAACCCTTTTGCCAAACAATCAACCATGCCTGATGTTACAAGGAATATGGTATGGAGAGGAGAGGTTTGGTGGAGGATGATGCCTTTGATAGAAGGCAGTGGAGAAGGTACGTGAGGCAACCAACCCCTTAATGTAGGGATACGCAGTAGGAAAGAAGGTGTTAAGAAAATTCTGGATAATCTTGATAGCTGGGGTGGAGAAGATCCTGGGACGAGAAGGTTTCCTTTTCCCCCATTTTGTCCTTTTTTTAAAAAGAAAAACATTTCTTAAGTAGTTTTTGATGTCTCCCAAGATTAGTGGATTCTATAGATACTAATAGTCAATATGCATATAGAAAGAATTGGGTGCCCGCGATGCTCTTTTAGACTTCATATGCCATTTGTTTGAGAACCTTGATAAGGGTTTTGAGTGCAGAGTAATTTAAAGAGAATTTATTGCTTCTTTCGATTTAGTACATCCTAATTCACTTATTTATAAATTCGGAATCTTGGGGTAGGTGGATATGTTTTAGGATTACTTCAGGATTTCCTTACAGGTAGGCAGTAGCGAGTTGCTGTCGATGGGATCTTTAGTGAATCAAGACCTATTGTGTCTGGAGTTCCACAGAGTGGTGTTCTTGTTCCACTATAATTTTTGGTGTATACAAGCGATATGGTTGTTGGAATGCATCGCCAGATTGTTCAGTATGCAGATGATGCAACACTTGTGGGTAGTTAAGTCTCCACTTATGAGAAATGAAGCTGGCCTGAGCCTCAATCGGGACATGGACCGGTTCAGTGAATGGTGTAGTGGGTGGGATATGAGGCTGAATTCTATTCAGATAAAAACACCATTGATTAGATCTCTTACATGTGTGTGGGACTTTGCTGAATGAGTCTAAAGCTTCAACTATTCCGGGTGTAACTTTTGACTCACATCTTTTGAAAAACATGAAAGTTTCAGCAAATCCCGCATGAAAGTTAAGTATTGTTCGTAAGGCTTCATATATTTATAACAATGATAAAAAACATTTCAACATGTTTTAGGTTCTTTGTGCTTCCTTTACTAGAATACTGTTCACCGGTGGGGATGTCTGCTTCTGCCAGAGATTTATCTCTTAAATAGAATGGTTCGTGGTGGTAGGTTTCTGTTTCCTATCATTAGCAGTTATGACTTGGACCATCGACGGATGGTCACTTGTTTGTCACTTTTTCATAAGTTGTATTTTGATTTGGATCTTTCACATTCACAATTGAGCCCTGATCCCTTTTATCTGCCGAGAGCAACCAGATCCACCGAACAGCAGCGCCAATATGCAGTAATTGTGCCTCACTGTCGAACTTCTCAGTTCCCAGAGGTCCTTTATTCCTCGCACCACCGGACTGTGGAACATTCAGTCTCCCTGAGGATGTCGTGCAATTGGAATTTCGAAAGTTCAACTGAAGATGCAATGAATTACTACCCTAATGCTACTCGCCTTGTATTTTAATACATTTTTATCTGTTTATTGATATATTTATTTATTTTTTCCTTGTATTTTACTACATTTTTATCTGTTTATTGATATATTTATTTTTCTTTGTTATTAATACATTTATCTGTATTGAATATTTTTTTTCATATTTTTATCTGATTATATATTTTATTTTTTCCTTGATATGATGTTTATTTTTTTTTCCTTGTATTTTAATACATTTTTATCTGGTTATTGATATATTTATTTATTTTTTCCTTGTATTTTGATACATTTTTATCTGTTTATTGATATATTTATTTATTTTTTCCTTGTATTTTGATACATTTTTTCTTATTAATTAATTTTTTTCTTTGTAATAAGTGAGATCTCTTCCTTCTGTATTTCCCTTTACCTTCTCTTACTTCGTAATCATCATCATATTGTGTGGAAGCAGCTTGGATTTCAACATCTTCTGAATGATAATAATAATAATTATAATAATAATAGTTCTGATCAGTGGTCACTAAACAATCTTTTCCATTCATAACACATTAGTTTAGAATAATTGTTTTAATTTTAGTATCAGCTAGTAAATTGTTGCCAGTACTCGGATACTGAGCAATAAAGAGGGTTCAAGTAATATAAAGGGTTATCAATCTACACTGAAAATTAATGAAAGCGCATCACGCGTTTGTAAACTACAAGTAATTGATTCTGCTTTTTAGGTAAGTAATTTTTGCGGATTTGACGTCGGAATAACAACTTAATTTGGTATCATCCACGAAGCTTTCAAATTCATTGAGTAGACTTCTGGAAAATGTTTCTGCTTTAGGAAACAGTATATCTTGCAGATCTTATCAATATTCGCCTCTTTTTATGAATTCTGTTTACACAAAGGATGCGATGGCAAGTTTATAAAAGATGAATGTGAGTGAAACTGTATGTGTGTATGGGGGGTGGGGGTGGCATCGGCGGGTGTGTTATTAACATCATCTATACCAACAGATACAATGATATATCAAGTCTCGGGGGGCGGGGCATTCCCTATAAAAACTATTGAATTGAAACCCCTTACAGTTACACAAAAATCTGCCTACACTATAAAAACAGCATTTAACTCTAATCCAGTCAACTATTGTTTGTCATTCATTGTTCGAATTTCAAAGACCTCACATTGCAATAAGGTTATAAGCCCTTTAATGCCCTGCTTTCCAACTTCATTCATCGATGGTAACAGCTGATAGAGAATTGTTTTCTCTTCATTCAGCATCAGTTAATTTGAATTTTTTTTTATTCTGAGAACTAATTGCTTCCCAACTTTCTTTCTGCACCTATACTGACAATGAACAGTTTTCAAACTTCGTTTTTACATCTCCCACATACAGCTCATCGTTACCTGTTCTTTCTCTTTGAACTTCTCATTTTCCGTTATGTCAGTAATATTGATCTGTACCCTTTACTCTCTCCTTTCATTCACACCTTAAATGATTTCCAGCTTTCCTTCAAATATTCTCATTTAAATCACTCTTTCGCCTTCGCCCACAAAAAATTCCTTCCTGACCAAACCGTTTGCATCTAAAAACGGCTCCATTAATTCCGTTCATTTCCTTATCTTTATTCATATGTCATCTTTATGTCGTTTTCCCTTTGGGCTAATGACCCTTCATTCCTACCCGGCTCACTCACCTCTAGGACTTGAATAATGTCTATCTGAGAAACCTCCGTAGCTAATGAGATTTTTTTTAACCAGTGCTACAATGCTACGAAGCTGATGCCGGTAAAGGGAAACAAGCTCTTTCATTTGCCTGCTATTTCAACAGGTTGTACTTAAACTTTGAATTGCCAAGAGTTTTTATGTAATTTCAGAACTTTAATAGGCTTAGCATAGATAAAAATTACAATTCCGTTATATTGAATTTCTGTTAGATTACGTGATGAGGAAGTAAGGGTTTATATTTGAAATAATTACTTACTCTCCAAACTTTAATTTATTTCAGCTCATTGAGAATGTCATTCATTTACCCGACGCAAGTTTTCGACTGGATGTCATATTTCCTTCCACAATGAAATAATCGAAATCC
>NC_087207.1:29702010-29703408 GCF_015104395.2 Macrobrachium nipponense | reverse complement strand
TTTAATGTCAACTTCCATCATACCACAAAAATAAAACGGGAAAAATTGAATTACTCTTCACACAAGATTGTATAAAGATGTGCCGTCTACGCATCTTGAATTTGTTACTGCAAATGCTGAACATCGAAGCTCATAATGTACTAGTTGGTACGAAGGAAGACGTACACTTTATATGGGTGTAATGTTTAAGAATATACTGCTAATTTGTAATTGAAGCTATCGTACTTTTCAGAACATTTGAACATGCGATACATATTTTGCATAAATTTTCACAAAAATCTCATGCCTGTTTTTCAGGTGATATTATTCGATTCAAGAAATTTTCAGTATTCGTCTTACAATATAGTTGTACAATAAATTATTTGAATTCAAATTAAAGTGCCATGCCATATCTTGAGCAATCGTGCTTAGTCTACTCCTGTCTATTGTAAATAGACTGACAGAGAGTTTAACACTTTTCAACTGACATAGTTTAGTGACCTCGTGCAAGAAAGAGTATTGAAAATAAAACGAAAATTGTAACGTTTTCGAAAGAGATGAGCAAGCACCGTCCTTTTTTAAAATTGAATAGCTAGCTATAACACGAAATTTCTTAAGAAAAAACCCATAGCAAGAATATTATATGGAATCAAGCAAACTATTTATCAATATTGGCAATAATATGTACTATTTATGAGCATTAAAGTTAAGTTACTGAATTAAGCTGAACATTTTATCAGGTGACTTCTACCCGAGTGCCGCTTGAATTGGACATAATCACTCCATCATGATGAAATGGGTTAAATGAGATTGCAGTTACTGCTTGTATTACTGAAGGAATGTATTGTATTATTTGAATTCTGCTCGAGTTACGAAAAGAACACATGAAATGTGAACCCAGCCACTAACCCATCCACCCACACCCTAAAAATGTCCCAAAATAAGTTTTTCAGAACGTTTGAGATCATACATTTATAGGGTGTATGCATCTGAATTAATCTTGAATGCCTGAGATGAAGTCTTCACCTTTCAACTGTGAAAATATGATGGGGGCACCTTTAACTAGGTTACAAACTGTTTGAAAATATGATGAGGGGGATTTGGCTTATTATGGTCTTGTATACCGTAGCACTATGTTGTATGCTCTTCATCTTCTTGGATATTATAGTTTTCTATCATATCATACTGTGTAAATAAAAAGGTTTTAATCTGAAAAGGAGATGTTTAAATGTAAAATTCAGAAAGAAATAGGAGATGTGGGAGATGTGTGACTCTGTCGCCATGCAAAGTTGAGGTATAACATGAATATAAATCATCATACGATGACGAGGCTGAAGCCTAAGTTATGTTGTAGATTTTTCATATCAGGGTTACAAGAAAATCTCTTTACAATCTTAAAGCTCAAATTTGAATAGCTAA
>NC_087207.1:29697010-29699510 GCF_015104395.2 Macrobrachium nipponense | reverse complement strand
CGCGCCTTTTGAGATGTTCATTACCTGCTTCTCTTTTATTAAGGCCGATTCCATCATTTGACTCTTGTACCGGCAGTTGCTGCTATAAATTACACGTGATAAATTCCAGTTTATTCTATGGTTATGTTCATTTATATGGTTGAAAATAGCCGAGTTCTGTTGTCCATACCTAACTGACCGTTTGTGTTGTATTAATCTCTGGGGAAGTGATTTACCTGTAAATCCGATGTAAGATTGGTCACAGTCTTGGCAAGGGATCTCATAGACCACAGAGTCCTTGGGAGATGTCTTTTTTTGGACGTTAATCAGGGATTTGGCTAAGGTGTTTGGGTAGGTAAATGCAAAAGGGTTGGATTTCCCAAGGGTGTGGGTTTTTCTCTTAATCGTCTCCCCAGATTTCCTGGAAAAAGAATTTGAACTAATTCGCAAACAACTTTCGTCTTTAAAGTATCCAGACCATATAATTGAGAAAGCAATTCAAAAAGCAAACGTAATTTTCTACCGACCCCCTAAAGACAAGACCAGAGACACACCCAACAATAAAATAAAAATTCCTCACCTGGAGACGATTAAGAGAATAACCCACACCCTTGGGTCAGTTAGGTATGGACAACAGAACTCGGATATTTTCAACCATATAAATGAACATAACCATAGAATAAACTGGAATTTGTCACGTGTAATTTATAGCAGCAACTGCCAGTACAAGAGTCAAATGATGAAATCGGCCTTAATAAAAGAGAAGCATGTAATGAACATCTCAAAAGGCGCGTGGGTCTCAGATGTCGTCGACCAAGTTTTCATTCAACCAACGCTTAAGAAGATTAAAGGAAGATTATCAGCGGGGGTGACCTGAATTGGCTTACTTGTGGACGGATCTCTTGGTATAAATACCACCCTTTCTGTAAACTTTTCTCATTCATATACCTGAAGAGAGAGACAGCAGTCTCTGAAATATAGTACTTTTCTCTCAATATTTTGGTGTTTTTATGGGCTCCTTTTATTAGATATATAATATATATATATATATATATATATATATATATATATATATATATATATATATATATATATATATGACTAGTAAAGATGTTCTGTTACAACAGAATAAAGAAAAACGTTTTTATTCCATTCAAATCCCGAAGTATCAAAGATAAAAGTTTAGGGGAATATTTAAATAGTGGAAGAGGTTTAAGGCGAATCTTGCACGCATTGAAAATTAGCGTTCTTTTATTTAGTCAACGTAAACCATCCCGTTCATGAAAGTCTCTTTTTTTTTAGGGCGTCCTTCTAGACTCATTGTAGTGATAAAATATACATAATTTATTCCTTCCCAAAGGGGTTGTACAGAAAAAATTAGAAATGAGCAGAGTTTTGGGTTTATGCCTTAACCGCGCAATCAGAACAAAATGTCAATCACAAATAGGTTGTTGAAGAAATAGGAAGGTGGCATTAGTGGTAAGTGTCGTAGAATGCCACTCGGATGTCCCGGGTTCGCGTCTCCCCCAGGCCTATGAAGAATCACTGGCTCTGTATCATGATAAGTTATTGCTGCAGTGTGGGGTCTGCGGTGGAAGGTTGAAACCAACATTCTTTGGAAGCTTGAATTTCAAGGCAATGGGCCCTTTGGTGTGTTTGTCCCATGTAAATAGGTTTCATCTACTGAAATAATAATAATAATAATAATAATAATAATAATAATAATAATAATAATAATAATAATAATAATAATTAGACTGCTCATTGATGAAGGTTAGTTTTTAAAATAGGAAATTTTAAGAATCGGCAAAATAGTGGTAAGACTTAGGAAAGATGGGAAAGATAAAAAGAACGGAAACGGTAAAACGGAAATGCATAGAAGAGTAGAGGAGAGGGAGGTCATGGAAAGATAGTGTTCAACAACATAACGCTTATGTAAATAACGTGAAATGCAAGAGTTCAAAATAGGCAAACAAATGAAAAGCAAGAAAACAGGCAGGGGAGAATTAAGGAACCAATAAAACGACCTGGAAGTGGAAGACGAGAGGAGGAAGGGAGAGGGAGATGAACTGCAACTATAATTGAGTCTTTCCGGTTTAATTTGTCATTTCGTATATGAGTTTCTGTGAAACAAAATGTTACGCTTCCCTTTGTGATGTTTGATAATCATAAGTTAAACTGAAGAATGCTGCTGTTATAGTTCAAACTTTTACCGGGTAATTAGCCGAGTACGTTATTTATTTTAAGCGTAGTTACGTCATAAAATCAGAAGTTTCTCAGTACCAACAGACTTGGGACAATGGGGCATGGAACTCAAGAAAATCAGTGGCAGAAGATAAAAATGAAATGATACCACAAAGAAAAATGAAGTCGATAAAAAAGAGACGGGGAAAAGGAAAATGAGCTAGAGGAAATATGAAATGCTTCTACGACATACCGCGATCACTATGCATGTAGAGGGCGTGGCTTAACCACACCGCTCCCTGAGAGACCGGCTCTGAGAAATTGCACGTCGTAGCTC
>NC_087207.1:29682010-29692010 GCF_015104395.2 Macrobrachium nipponense | reverse complement strand
AGAAATCTTCTCTTGGCTGTAGAAAAACTCCATAACCACAAAAAAAAGGTCACCCGCCAAAGATTAATTCCACCTCCATATATTTATATGAGACACCATATTAATAATAACACCACTCCGGTGATAAAAATATTTCCTCCATTTAGTTAATAACCAACCCCCATAGCCACATGTTAATAAAAAACCACCACTCCAGGAATAAAAAATATTCTCCTCTATTTCGGCAAATAAAAAATATTTACCTCTGTTTCACCAACAACTCCATGTGGAATAAAAAGGCTTCAAAGAATATATCTCCAAAAAGGAATATCAAAAAAATGAAATCCCATCTCCAAAAAAATGTGCACTCAAAGCATCTAACCACACTCACAAATATTCCCCCATATATCTCCTCAAAAGTGTGTCTCCATTGGCAACAAATATGGCTGCAAAATAATTGAACTAAACATAGCTCTCACCACCATTGGCAAATATCAAATTGCCAAAAATATATCTCCAATATATTATATCTCAAATTATAACTCCAAAATAATATATCTCCAATGATATCTCCAAAATAATATATCTCCAATTCTCCAGAGAATAACTCAATGTTATAGTCAAAAACTATAAAACTCTCTCCTTAGCATAACTGCTGAAAAAGGGCAAAAACTCGGCAAATAAAATTGTCGAGAAAATTCTAGAAAAAATCACCAATGTGTCACAACTCTTTATAATAGAACTCCAAATTCACAGTGTCTTAGCCAAGACTTCTCCATATGCACTACGACATAGACCATTAGAAACTTAGCCAAGTTTCCTATCTCTGGCAAAGTTGTCACAAATACAACAAAGGTATTGTGCAAGAAACTCACAATTTCTGGAACATAAATATCCAGAGAAAAAAAAATGTAGTGCCATTTCGTATGCATTCAAAAACATGCAAAAATTCTCACATAAATTTCTCTGCAGCATCAAAAGGCTGAAAACACAAACACGTTCCCGAATAATGACTCTAAGTCACGAACTGAGACATTAAAAAAAACATTCACACCAACTGGAGAGAAAAAATAAATTCAAATTCACCCATTATATAAAAAACTTGTTTCAGCGATGGCTAACTTCCAAAAAAGGAGAAAAGAAAAATCAACGGCATTATCAACTATCTCCCGTAACTCACGTATGTCAAGCAATTATCTGCTGAACTCATAAAAAAGGAAAACAAATATAATGTATTGTTAGTTCCTCCCAAATTCAAAAAAAATTTCACCACCCTTGATAGCATTACAGCACCCACGTATTAGTAAATATAAAAAAAAAACAGTATCAGAAATATCATTATCAGCAAAACCGCCAAAACTGCTATCATCAAAATCACTAGTATTAGTATAAAAAAAACATCACCAATGTTAATGCTTGTCCATTCTCCAAGGATTCAGCACAAAATTCACCAATGTTCAGCCAGACTCATCAAGATTCAGCAAAACTCGTCACTCATGAATTACTGAAATATTCCCCAAAGTTACAAAAACTCAACAAATAATTAACCCCAAAACTTCTCCCATAATTTATTGTAATAATTCTCCATGATATAATTATCTGTAATAATTATAAAATAATCTCCCATGAAATATCTCAAATCTCTCGTAAAATGTGTCTCCCATAATGATAAATCTACTTAAGCAGCCCTCCCATAAAATATCTCATACAATAATAACTATTAATAATTCTCCACAGTAATAATTCTCTTGCAAAGATCTCAAGTAAGGGTGTAATTCAAAAAGCATACACCAGTATTCCCAAACACACAGTATACACCACCAATGCCACACCCAAAATCAACACCAGATGCAACACCAATCATCGGCATTTTAAAGTAATCTCTCCAACACAATAAAAAAAAAAATAATAATAATCTGTGTCCCCATTATATATGTGTCTTCCAAGGCATAAGGAAAACATACACCCATACAATGCATTTAAATTCTCTTTTCTCTTCATCCAAGAGAAAGAAAATCTTTTTTCTAAAAAAAACCCTATGGGCATTTCCCGTCATCAACTAATCAATCAGCTGATGTGTTGGCATTGGAAAACCTTTTTCAAGGGCAAATTCGTCTCTCAACACCCCGACAAAGAGAGAAAAAGGAAGGAGTTCACCCACACTGAGAAGAAAAAGTTTCTCCCCCCACTGAGCATTGAAACACCCCTCAGTCAAGCGATAGAACACCCCCCCTGAACAGTGTCTGAGTATCCCCCAAGGTATATACCAGTACTAGTAGCAGTACCCTCCCATGCATATCCCCCGAGGCAGGCCATCAGTCGCCTTCCCCTGCAATGCCCTTCTGCGTTCGTTAGCAGAAATTTGCTGAGCCCGTAAGAATGGGTGGGTGCTCTTTGTCTTCAAGAAAATGCAATACAAGCACAGTTCGCATGCATGAAAAATATTCATATGCACTCACAAAGACGGATGCGTCTTTTTTAAACACGGGCCAATGAAGAAAACACTTCACTTTCTGCTACTATGGGGAAAAAAATTTGACACCTTAAACCAGTCCCATTACACTGAATAATCTCAAAAAAGCCCGCAGGATTAAAAAAAAAAACACACCGTAACACTTACATCTTCAAAATAAGAGAAAACCACCCCGGAATCTGTGTATAAAACATGCGAATCTCGTCGGCACAATGCACTCGGCAAACCGCGCAGCGAGAAAGCACTTGCAGATCTTTCACTCACAAGCCAGACTGAGTCACTCACGCCATGGAGGGTCTCGGTACGGGCAAATTTGATGACTCTAATACAATTTCTTTCCTCAGCACTACACCCTCACGGATGAATATTTCTCTACCCCTTTCACTTAGCAACTAAAATCTAACAATTTAATAATTTTCCTCAATCCCCTCTATATTTAACTGGTCACCTGTCTTCATTAGCGTACCTAGGCATAAAAAAAACCTCTTTTGCCGCTGCCACCAAATCTGTTAACGTGATATTAATCTCGTTATTTATTTGGTAAACGTGTAACTCCGAGCGTCAGGCATACCGACACACAATCTCTCTCTCTCTCTCCAAGCGGCCAACGGCTCACGACTTCTCTTTCTCTCTCTCTCTCTCTCTCTCTCTCTAAGCGATCCCTCTCTCTCTCTCTCTCTCTCTCTCTCTCTCCAAGCAATCCCTCTCTCTCTCTCTCTCTCTCTCTCTCTCTCTCTCTCTCCAAGCGATCCCTCTCTCTCTCTCCACCTCTTTCTCTCCATTCTAACAGGTAATCAAATGAGAGAGTTGCATTACAAAAATACATTTATTTAACAACGGAAAGATAATGATGCAATTCCTACTGACTAACTTAACTCAGTTAAACCCCCAACATTAAAATGTCTAAAACAGTAATTTGTCACACCAATTGTCTATTCTCCCATCTGGGACTCCCTGTCCCCTTAAGACTCTAGGTCCCCCTTTGCCAGAACACATAGTTCCTCACCAGAATCGTCTGTTTCAAAGACACGAGAAACACACTCGTAAGTACACATAAGTTTAAAGACAAAATTAATAAAACGGAACATCTTACAAGATATCAAACAAGCCATTCCTTTGGCTAAAGTAATTCAACTTGGCTAAAGTAATTCAATTCACCCATGCAGCCGTAATATCTCACTCACTAATAAATAAACACTTAGGCACCGCCATCGTAGCTTTGCCTTCCTCCATCGGATCTTTATGCAAGTCTCCCCATAGACTTTGCTGGTGATACATTATCAAAGGAAGAGGCGCACACGCACATACGAATGCACACTTCGTTAACGCCCCATATTACTGGCTACAACCAGTTTCCCAAAAGCACTTTGAAAAAGACCCATGAACTGACATAACTACAGGACGAACGTTGACCCGTCTTTCTATGCAGTTTTCATATCACGCCATCACAGAAATCATTTATCAGCTTTTCTCTGGTCGTTGCTTCGGCTCTGTTCCCTATGCATTCCAAAAAGGTCACAGCTCATCACATTATGCTATTAAAATATATCATTATTATAACCCTAGGAATTATATATATATATATATATATATATATATATATATATATATTATATATATATATATATATATATATATATATATATTTTGTGTGTGTGTGTGTGCGACTGGTAAAAATTTTCTGTTACAATAGAATTTCATCAAATAATAGGAGGCTTTTTATGGGCTCCTTTTATTATATATATATATATATATATATATATATATATATATATATATATGTATATATATATATATATATATATATATATATATATATATATATATATATATATATATATATATATATATATATATATGTGTGTGTGTGTGTGTGTGTGTGTGTGTGTGTGTGTGTGTATAAAGGAGATTCTCTTCTGCATTATTTTATCCAAATAACGTTCACTGGCGCACGAGAAAGTCAAATTGTAGAGGAAAACGGAAGAAATATCCCACTACGTCTCAAGTTGCAAAGGGCCTCTGCTTAGGCAAAGTTACATATTCACCGGTTGTTGTGTTTTTCACTCGGTTGAGCTCGGAATTCGGGATCTGTGGGGTGGAAACTACAAAGGAGGAAAGGAGGACTACCTACACCGGGTTTATGCAAACCTCTTCCATTTATTTGTAAAACGTGATAAAATGTCGTAACAAGAAGTTGCTGATTATGGTACTGGCCATAGTGAATTTCAACTGTCATTGTTTACATCATATATTTACGTTTGAATTAAATTCATATCTCTTTATAACGACAAATTACGTGAAAAACAGTCGGCTATCTTTTCTTTAAGTTTGTCGCTGTCCAATTTCTTATCTCCTCATCGATCGAAATACAAAAGAAAGTCATTTACAAGGTAGGTTAGATCAAATTCATTCAAGGCAGTTGCTATTCCGATATCCGTAATTCAAACTTTTCACATCAGGTACTGAATAAAAGAAAACAAAAATCAACACATTCACTATAGTGAAAAGCGATGTAGAAAACAAAGCAATATTTGTGTTGCGGCCACTGGGTAAAAAGTAATGTTAATCAAATGAAATATAGTCCGCTACGAAAATCAAAGTTTATCCACCAAGAAACAAGTAATAATACTTTTGCTCACGGCAAACAAAATCGTCTATCAAAGTAAAACATATCTGGATGTTAACCGAAATTTCTTATAATGTTAAAAAAGAATTGACTATAGTCAACTTTGTGCAAAATTTGAGAGAAGAATTTTGATCATTTTAATTTCCTCACTATCTAAAATACTCTTCAATACTTTACCACTTTAACCAACCACCGAAAAACAAGGAAAAAGGCGTCAGGTTGTCGGGTATTCTTAATGGATTATGATTAGAAGAATCTGTAAAAAGATTCCGTCTGTCTTAAAAACAATTCTTGAAATATCATTCGGTCTTTGCAATATTGTAGACAGAATTTGTTTGAATTCTAAGAGCACTTCCATGTCAAGATAAAGTTTCTCTTAGAATGAAATATCGTATGCGACTTTTTCCGCATAAGCCTAAAGTTAAGCCGAGAAATGCTCATCAAATCAATATCAATATCCTTTCTGAAAATATTCGAGCATAAAAATTCTACCCAGCACCAATAGCATCTAAACATTTGAATTCGGTAATTACCATTGCAAATAGACTGCTATTCAGATACGCTTGAACTTCTCTCTCTGTGGCAAACTTTCTTATTAATGCTCAAAAAGGTGATTATTTTATGCGAACTCATTGCGTGAAGATTCTTAATTGTAATTCCGCCTCTGCGAGCTAACCAAGAATAAGTCAAGAAGATATATAGTGAAAATCTAAAAACCTCCATTTTTTTCCGAGAGATTTAATTTCGCTGACGATCCATTTTGTGGAGAAAGTAACTTAGGAAAAGTATTAAACGACGTTTAAATTGATAGTGCTACAAGGACAGTTGGTGACTCTTATCCAGCTTTGGATATCTGTTCCCTTCAGAAAACTTTCTACTATTCGCTTCAGTTTATTTTAGTCGTTGCTTTTGCTAAATCAGAATCTTCAGGTGATGATGCTTTCTTAAAGCGTTGTCTTAATCGTTTTCTGTCTTTCAGTTTTCAAAGTTGACGACTTTTTCTATTCACGTCCCATTAACCTTATAAAAGTTGTGCAGAACAATGTTCCTTTACTCACATACACAAACAAAGACGCGCTTTATATATATATATATAATATATATATATATATATATATATATATATATATATATATATATATATATATATATATATATATATATATATATTGACCTCTTTGAAGACTATAGAGTGTAATGCAGGACCTTATGGGAAAAACATTGCACTTTGCTTAGGAATTGGATCTGATCAGTGTCGTAGGGAATGAAAAATTCATGATTGTAAATAGTTTGTCCGTGTTTTTGCTTTAGACGTCCGTTGTTATCAACACTTGAGTCTGCAGCTTAAAATCTGACTGACAACTTTTCACTTGATTAAATTCCCGACGACACCTACATCTCCATAAAACCTGACCTGAATCGCTCGCAAAGCATTGGGGTGTAATCTTTTGCTGTTCGACTGATTTCTAAGGGTTGTGACTAAGAAAGTTTTTATAAGGAAGACAACTCTGGGTAAGATTTCAGATAAACTTTATAATGTACTGATATTTTGTTGTTGATATTCGCGGGAACAGTGATAGCACTAGTGGCGGTGACGACAATATTATCAATGGATTTTTTTATGATAATTAGCTTTAGGAGGTCATAAAGCAGAGAGCAAAATGGAAAAGCGGTAAATAAAAGAGAACGAATATCCTTGACAAACCTGAGTAGCATTAGTAATACTTGTATTCCAGTAATGTCTCTTTCATCTATAGCCGTGCACCTTATATCTTATAAAACAAATGCCTTTCTAGTTTTCTTTATGGCTCCTGTCGTTAAATTTATATCATAGTTTGGGCTATTTAATCTTGATTCTTCCATTAAAATGGTAAATTGAGTAAATTAAGATGAAAAATGTGCTGGACTCATTAGGAATTTTCTAAGGAGTTTTCTTTCCCAAGGAAGAGCAAACTTTATCCCCATAGTGAAAATACATTCTTTACTGTGTGCGATGTCTGTAAATGTGTTTTGGTTTTTCATGACAGTGAAAGTTAATGCTATTTGTTGAGAAGTATTGTTCCTTTTTGTTTAAAAGATAGTGGATTCACTATCTTTGTTTAACCTGGATGTGCTTACATTTCCGATCGGTCGAATCCAGAACTTTTAACCTTGTGTGCAATATCACCTGCAGATATACTATCGGATCTCAGCCCCATGTTTTATTTTATGACGATTAGTAGCAAATAATTTACAATTCCTTTAATGAGTTAATGACGATGTATTTGCCGATGTAGGAGATCCGTCTTGGACGCATTTTAGAGTTATTGGTAGTGTTTTAACCACTGCCCAATATCATATTTTCACTTACTGGGGGAGTAAGCCTGCATACTACTTTGTTGCTGTTGCTGTTGTTGTTGTTGTTGTTGCTGTTGTTGTTCTTGTAGGGGGGTAGGAAAGCCTTATGAAAAAGCTGAAAAAGGTCTGAAAAAAGTGTTTCGCGTTGAGTTAGAGATTCAAAAATATTAGGATAGGATATTTATGATTTATTCATTAGAATGAAAATGTGGAAAATAAATAATGTGCGTGTTAAACAGTACAGAACAATTATTTCTAATAAAATATAGCGGATTTATTTTAATTTTCGTTGGTTAAACAACTTGCTATTTGACCCAAGTAAGCTGGAGGTCGAATCCCGCTTGTTATGTCTAGCATAATACAAATAACAAATATCTAATTATAGTAGTCATATACTACTTTTAACTGCTTCTGTAAATGTAAGAAAACTTAGCGAACTTATCATAACTGAACGAATAGTCATGGCTCCTGTTAAGTAATGCTTAATAATAGAATAAAATAAATGTCAAATAAATATGAATGATGGGGATAAACGTCTTCTAATCGGACATGCAACGAGTGATTACATCTGCCAAAGCAATATGTACTCAGAAATCCAAATTATACATTTATCAAGCAATTACATTAAATATAAGGTTATTTAACTGGTATTATCAATCTTCTGAAACTGAGCGGCTTTCCTGGAGATTGTGAGATTTAGTGGAGACTAAAGGATTGATGATGAAGGGGGTGTGATATTCATTTAATAATTAGTGATAGATTTGATTGCTCCTTCGAAGAGGGACGGTGGAATAAGAGCTGTTAAACCTTCGTAAAACGTATTGATCATATCAGAGGCAATCTGGGAGGTCAAGCTGGAAATCTCCCATAATTGTGGTTTTCTGTTGGCATTATTCATTCGAGGGATTTACTTTTTACTATATCACGATACCATAATCCTCTGCCTTTCCTTCTCGCTGTCGGCATATCAGTTTTCATTCATTAAGTCTTTTGGGAAGATGTTGTTAGTCCCCTCATTCTACAACTCGGTTATGATCCAGCAGGCATCAAATTACCAGGGACATATATTCAATTCAGTTCATTACATGTCATGACGTGTGAAATTTTACTCAAAACAGTTCATTACATGTCATGACGTGTGAAATTTTACTCAAAACATTTCAACAACGTGGAGGGAGGGAGCCTGCGATACTCCGTTAATATATAAAACTTCTTTTTGAACTTCATTCAAGATCAGACGTTTTTCTTAATCTTTGATGAAGATTGACCAAAATAGTGCAACCAGAAAAGAGACAGTGAGACGCCATGCGGTAGCAAGGATACAGAATTGATAATGATCGAAAATGTCATTGATCAGACAAATGCTATTTGCATTATGGCTGTCAAAGGAAACATGGGGAGAGGCTTGTCATGTTTGAGAACAATCTTATATAAGGATAAGATCGCACTAACATTTTTGTAACTCTAATGAAGAGGAGTAAAAACAAGCAAGACATTCATTACTTTACTTTTTCAAAGCATACAAGGAAATTCAACAGAATATGTTTGGAAACCTGTGTTGACAAAAAGGCTATGAAAACATTATTTGGCGTAAAACCCCAAGATTTTATTGTCAGGACAGGCAGTGTGTCATTCAAAATGACTAACTAAAGGGCATTTGGAACACGGTATTTTTATGGTTATCTTCTCTTTTTTCATTATTTCACAAAGGAAAATTTTTAAAACAAAATTTATGATAAGGAAACGGAAATATCATAACAATTCTGAACGAATCCCTCATTAAGTAGGCACAAGCGGCTGGTATCATGATATATACCATTCTACTTCGACACCCCAGGGGATAATCCAACACGATTTCATCCTGAATTACGGCAAACAGTCAACAAGACCAGAAACTTTTGTTTTGCCTTTTCGAGAAACGCTGTAACATTTCATATTTTCCTGCAAGTATTTAAGGGATTACTTTTCATAACGGATGACACATCAGGCATTTAGGAAGGGTAAATCTGTTAACTAAAACTCTTGAGCGTTTTTGGCTGGAACGATATTTTCTGTTATATATTCACAAATATGAATGTAATATTGCTTCTTATTGAGCATTTATGATTTAGTGAGATTTTCAACGGTGAAGAGAGAGAGAGAGAGAGAGAGAGAGAGAGAGAGAGAGAGAGAAAGGGGGGGGGGAACTGGGTCGTTTTTGCAACAGAAATCAAGAGGTATATAGTTTTAAAATTATTACATTTGTTCCAAGTAGTAAATTGCACAGACAGTTTCACGTTCTTTAGGAAAGGATGTATGAGAAAGTTTTGAATAATTCAGAAATATAAATTTCCTCCATTTTTCACTATATAATGGTATATTTTTCAAAGGTTTTGTCTGGTTACATCCTCAACCACGACTTACAGTTTAGTTATGTTGTACATTTCATTCACAATTTACATTTTATATACAATATTCATGTGCAGGAGCATTAGTCAGTGTCCCTGACAAAAACGAAGTTATGCTTGGCGAAGAATTTGCCTGGAGAAGACTTAGGTGGGTAATGGTAGGATACATTTGATGATGACAGATTGGGTGCAATGTTG
>NC_087207.1:29622010-29679510 GCF_015104395.2 Macrobrachium nipponense | reverse complement strand
GGAATGAATGGTAAGGAATGGATTTTCGAACGTAATTTAAAATAATGCATGTTTTATTGTTTTATAATAATAATAATAAATAATAATAATAATAATAATAATAATAATAATAATAATAATAATAATAATAATAAAATAATAATAATAATAAATAAATGGGGCGGACCGTGGAGGAGTGGGTTAGGTCGTCAATAGACTTAAGTCAAAGTTAAGCAACATTGGGGCTGGTCAGTCGTTGGATGGGTGACCGCTCTCCTCGGCATTGATTCCTTGGGAAAGGATCTTTACCATAATATCCTCAGTCTACTCAGCTGTAAATGAGTACCTTATCCCTGAGGGGTAGGGTCCAGCTATGGGTTAAATACGAAAAACTCAGCAATGATGGAAAGAAATGAAGGAATAAGCGACAACGACGTAAATGGAACCTCTGGCAACAGAGGAGCTTCGTCCGGCAACCAGGTATTCAACCCAATTGAAGGGGAAGACAGTCAGGTACTTGGAGGTCGTCATCCAGCAACTGATCACCACAACGACAGTTATCAACAGCCTGAGATTGGAGCTACAGAGGCAAAAAGGAAGAAATGGACAACGAGAAGAAAATAAGGAAATATGGAGATGCTACATCAGAAGCACCCGACGCGGAGAGAGGATATAGAAGAAGATTGATCAACATCTGGAATGAGAGGAATAACACCCCCCAAACAGAGCAGAGGCTGGCAGACCAAGTAAGAAACATAAAGAAAAAGAACTGGATCTCCCCAACAGAAAGAGAAGAGCTGGAAAGGGAAATGTCACACGACAACGAATTACACGAAGACGAAGTGAGAGACGATGCCACAGAAGACGACAGGGAGGATGAGGTATCAAACAACAACACACGAAGAAACACCGACGAAGTAACAGAGAGGACGGAATGGGTAGAAAAGATTAGACAATGGATAGAGCCAGATACAGAGAGAACAAAGATCCCCTCCATGAAAGCCTACAACACCAAGAAATTAAGGGAGAAAACAAGTGAGGTCAATGAAATAATGGGCATAATACACACCACCAGTATCACAGAAACAAATAACTTGACATATGCAGGAGCAAGATTAGTAGCAGAACTGATGGGGATTCAAACACCAACACCACCAGCACAACCAACCCAACAGAAACCAAAACAGCAACCTCCTTGGAAAAGGCGCCTGGAAAAGCAAATCATGGTGATGAGATCTGACTTGAGTGAACTGAAAGAGATGGCAGAAAAAAGACTAAGAAGCAAGAAAACCAGGGAGGAACTCAACGAGAAATACAAAGTACAAGAGAGGGGACTGAACAACACAATAGAAGATGTAAAACAGAGGCTTAAGGCCAAAGCACATAAGATCCAACGGTACATGAACAGGAATAAGGGATACCAACAGAACAAACTATTCGGGAACCAACCAAGAAAAAGACTATACAGCCAACTAAGAGGGGAAGACAACCACCCAGAAATTCCTGAAGCCGAACCAAGTAAGAGACTCTGGGAAAACATATGGAACAATCCGGTATCACACAAAAAACATGCAACATGGCTCCAGGAAGTCAAGGAAGAAACAGGGAGAATAAAACAAAGATTCACAGAAATCACGACAGACACAGTCAGACACCAACTAAAGAAAATGCCAAACTGGAAAGCCCCAGGTCCCGATGAAGTCCATGGATACTGGCTCAAAAACGAATAGCAGAACAACTCCAGCATTGTATCTCAAATCACCAAGCACCCAAATGGATGACCACAGGAAGAACATCCTTAGTACAAAAGACAAGGGTAAGGAAATATAGCCAGTAACTACAGGCCTATCACCTGCCTACCAATAATGTGGAAGTTACTAACAGGTATCATCAGTAGAAAGGCTATACAACTACCTAGAGGGAGACAAACACCATCCCCCACCAACAGAAAGGCTCAGAAGGAAGTGTAGGGGCACAAAAGACCAGCTCCTGATAGACAAAATGGTAATGAAGAACAGTAGGAGAAGGAAAACCAACCTAAGCATGGCATGGATAGACTATAAGAAAGCCTTCGACATGATACCACACACATGGCTAATAGAATGCCTGAAAATATATGGGGCAGAGGAAAAAGAAAAACACCATCAGCTTCCTCAAAAATACAATGCACAACTGGAATACAATACTTACAAGCTCTGGAATAAGACTAGCAGAGGTTAATATCAGGAGAGGGATCTTCCAGGGCGACTCACTGTCCCCACTACTCTTCGTAGTAGCCATGATTCCCATGACAAAAGTACTACAGAAGATGGATGCCGGGTACCAACTCAAGAAAAGAGGCAACAGAATCAACCATCTGATGTTCATGGACACCCTCAAGCTGTATGGTAAAAAAAGAGCATCAAGGAAATAGATACCCTAATCCAGACTGTCAAGGATTGGTATCTGGGGACATCAGGATGGAGTTTAGCAATAGAAAAATGCGCCGTTAGTCAACATATCCAAAACGGCAAACAAAGTAAAACGAGAACTGAAGGGATAAAGCTAACCAGATGGGAGCAACATAACACACATAGATGAGACAGGATACAAATACCTGGGAATAATGGAAGGAGGGGATATAAAACACCAAGAGATGAAGGACACGATCGGAAAGAATATATGCAGAGAACTTCAAGGCGAATACTCAAGTCAAAACTCAACGCCGGAAATATGATAAAAAGCCATAAACACATGGGCAGTGCCAGTAATCAGATACAGCACAGGAATAGTGGAATGGACGAAGGCAGAACTCCGCAGCATAGATCAGAAAACCAGGAAACATATGACAATACACAAAGCACTACACCCAAGAGCAAATACGGACAGACTATACATAACACGAAAGGAGGGAGGGATAGGACTACTAAGTATAGAGGACTGCGTCAACATCGAAAACAGAGCACTGGGACAATATCTGAAAACCAATGAAGACGAGTGGCTAAAGAGTGCATGGGAAGATGGAACTAATAAAACTAGACGAAGACCCAGAAATATACAGAGACAGGAGAAAGACAGACAGAAACAGAGGACTGGCACAACAAACCAATGCACGGACAATACATGAAGCAGACAAAAGAAATAGCCAGCGATGACAATTGGCAATGGCTACAGAGGGGAGAGCTAAAGAAGGAAACTGAAGGAATGATAACAGCGGCACAAGATCAGGCCCTAAGAACCAGATATGTTCAAAGAACGATAGACGGAAATAACATCTCTCCCATATGTAGGAAGTGCAATACGAAAAATGAAACCATAAACCACATAGCAAGTGAATGCCCGGCACTTGCACAGAACCAGTACAAAAAGAGGCATGATTCAGTAGCAAAAGCCCTCCACTGGAGCCTGTGCAAGAAACATCAGCTACCTTGCAGTAATAAGTGGTACGAGCACCAACCTGAAGGAGTGATAGAGAACGATCATGCAAAGATCCTCTGGGACTATGGTATCAGAACGGATAGGGTGATACGTGCAAACAGACCAGACGTGACGTTGATTGACAAGGTCAAGAAGAAAGTATCACTCATTTATGTCGCAATACCATGGGACACAGAGTTGAAGAGAAAGAGAGGAAAAAATGGATAAGTATCAAGATCGAAAATAGAAAATAAGAAGAATATGGGATATGCCAGTGGAAATCGTACCCACCCAATCATAGAGCACTAGGCACGCCCATCCCCAAGATCCCTGAAAAGGAATCTAGAAAAACTAGAGGCTGAAGTAGCTCCAGGACTCATGCAGAAGAGTGTGATCCTAGAAACGGCACACATAGTAAGAAAAGTGATGGACTCCTAAGGAGGCAGGATGCAACCCGGAACCCCACAATATAAATACCACCCAGTCGAATTGGAGGACTGTAATAGAGCAAAAAAAAAAAAATAATAATAATAATAAATACCTAATTGAATGAATTATGTTTGACTCTGTAATATAGGTTTTATAATAGGCAAGTTAGGATATTCTAAGATGATATCGTTCTGAGGTTGGCTAAGTTATTACGTACGACTTTTTGAATTAGGAAAGAATCTACGCAAATAATTACTTTATTTATTAAAATGGAAGTCATGCAGTGTGTTAATAGTAAATTGACAACGTAATTAGTAAATAGGGTAAACTGCTTTTCTTTTTAATGTTCTACCCATTCATTACTTACTGAAATACATCTGCTATTAAAGACATTTATTTCTCACTGATTTTATACCTGCAGATGTAATAAAAAAATAGGACGTGAAAAGAGGGAACTATAAAGTGTAATCGACAGGAGGGAAAGTCACTAAGGATTTCACTTCCCTCTCTCTCTCTCTCTCTCTCTCTTCTCTCTCTCTCTCTCTCTCTCCTTTTATTTTTCGTTATTTTTCATCCTCATTAGCAGTTCCCTAATTACTGTATATTTTCAGTGTCTTCCATCATAACTAGAAGTTTTTAAATTTGAGTGTTTATTCTTCCACACACAGCTATTCCTTATTATTTTGCGTTTTATTGTAATATTTTTATTGGGTTACGCATACGTGCTTATTTACTGTTCTATTTTGATAATACTTTATGTGCATGTTCCAGGTGGATATACCAACATTCTGTCAGACCGAAAATCTATTGAAGGCTATAGTTTCTCACCGACCGCCAACTAAACTCTTGTACAAGGGACACTAAATTTCACATTTTTTTTCATAAAATCATTTATTTTCCCTGTAGGATGATAAAACTCACAGAGAATATGCGTTATTATAGTGCTAATAATGGCTGATAATTTCATTAGCCTGTCTTGATTAGTGTATTTTTGGCAAATATTTTTACGATCGGCCCCCCTGCAAAGTGGGGTGGGACGATCGAAAGAGTAGCCTACCCTTAAATCTTTGTCTGTTACCTGATGTTCTTTGTACTTCTATTTATTCATACGCGCGTGATTTGATTTGTGGATAGCTTCCTTCCAGCTTTTTCTTGAAGGACATTTGGATACGCGATTATTAAGCAGTAGGTCCCGTAGGGGAGATAGTGCAGTCAGCACAACTCTTGCAGTTTACTGTAGGCTTTACTTTAGGTTCTTTGCAGCGTGCCTTCGGCCCCTAGCTGCAACTCCTTTCGTTCCTTTTACTGTACCTACTTTCATATTCTCTTTCTTCCATCTTACTTTCCACCCTCTCCTAACACTTGCTTCATAGTGCAACTGCTTTGAGGTTTTCCTCCTGTTACACTTTTCAAACCTTGTACAGTCAGTTTCCATTTCAGCGCTGAATGGCCTCATAGGTCCCGGTGCTTGACTTTTGGCCTAAATTCCATATTCAAATCAAATCAAATCAAATCCAATCCTTAAGCAGTAGGAAACACAAGGGAATATAAAAAAGTATAATTAATGGATCACAATAAACCAATCTAATAAAACCACCTACAAGAGATGTCATCTTAAGTATAAGTTAATAATAATTAATGAGGCTTAGAAGTTTATGTATTGGGAAAATCTTATGACAAACATTTTGCTCACTGTCATAACTATATCCCCGTAGAGGGGTAGTGCCATCAGTGGATCGCACGCGGTGCACTGTACGTATTACTTAAGGTTCGTTGTAGCGGACCTTCGGCCCCGATCTGCAACCACTTTCGTTCCTTTTACTGTAGCTCCTTTCATATTCTCTTTCTTTATCTTACTTGATTCAAACCTTTTACTGTCAATTTCCAGTTCAGAGCTGAATAACCTCATAGGTCCCAGTTCTTGGCCTTTGACCTACATTCTATATTCTACTCAATTCAACTCAGTCATAACTATAAAATATTCCAGTCATTTTGGTAAAAAAAATGTCACCTGGTAGCAAACAATGGAAAGCAGTCAAATTTCCACCAAATTCGTTACTGAAGAATGGTGAAATGCTAATAAGACTGAGAGATGGAATAGGTGAGCGTGGAGAAAGGTTTTGGTGAAAGCAATGAAGCCTGTCGGACAAACAACTACCACTCTTATTCGTTGTGACTGATCCCTAAATATTTACTTTGGTATTTAATTATTCTTTAATAATGAAATTTTTTACTTGGTCATTACTCTTTCATTACGAACATTTTCATGCTTATGCGAACAATAAAAGCTTCACCATGTTGGATATAGATGTTAGTTTTCTGTAAAAGAAATCTATTAAGAAAGCATTGTCTGTCCGTCCGCATTTTTGCTGTCCGCCCTCAGATCTTAAAAACTACTGAGACTACAGGGTTGCAAATTGATATATTGATAATCCATCTTCGATTCATCAAACATACTAAATTATAGTCCTGAAGCCTCAGTAGTTTTAATTTTATTCAAGGTTAAAGCTAGCCATGACCGGGTTGTGGCTGAAAGTTTCATGTACTGGGGCCCAGAGTTTCATGGGCCGAAGCTGAGAGTTTCGTTTTAAACAGCATAGTCCAAAAGAAAAGCTAAAGTCGGGTTGATGAGGACGAATCTGCTGAATATACGCTTGTTGATGTTTGTATATTTGATGAAAATTAAAATCCCAACCCTTCGTCCCATGTTGCGATAATTCTATTCTGTTTAACAGCGGAAATTAATTGCCGGCGCCGACGAGGAAGTTCATTTGCATGATTCATCCGCAGACTAGTTATGCAAAATGCTGCTTTAATGGCGTTATGTGCTCAGAAAGCCTGCTTCTGCTTTTAAATGTGAATGTAATTAATGGACTAGGCCTTGTTCGTTGCGAAAGCGCTAGTGCTCTCAAAAACAAATTTAATATATGTTCTTATTAAATAGGCAAAGGATTGGTTATACATGTCACGTTAAAAATATTTTTGAGCTTCTCGTCAATAAGTACTTTTTTTACGGAATTAAATAATCGACTCGTTATGGTGTAATTACCCGAAAAAGTTTTAGGAATATTGATATCAGATATTCTTAGAATAAATTGGAGAAAAAACGAATCTATTTCGAAATTTGCATTTTACAGAAATAATTATATGTAAAATTCGTATGAATGCAATATCATCTTACTGCACGCTATAACTGACTCTAAAGACAAGATACATGATCGTATGACAAACTGCTTTAGCTAAATTTTCGATTCAGCACGTTATAATCACCATAAGAGTAATTTGAGCAGTAGCTTGTGATAGATTTTGCAAATAAGTATCTTCTGTTTCAACGAAAGGGATCTGTTACCAGCGTCATGATTGCATAATATTGCCACGGGATCTTTTGATTAAATAAACTATACGGAAAGGGATATTTGGATAAAATGATGATTGTCCTGTTGTGTTTTAGACATATTCTCAGGAATGGCTTATGACTTATACCTAGGAGCCGCCACAAGGAAACTTGTTGCATTGGTCTATAAATGTAATGCTGTCGTGAGTAATTTTTATTTTTTTTTTTTATTAAAGGAAAATGTGGCCTCTATTTTTACAGAGATGACAGTGCTACCCTCCTGTTTCAAATTATCTTGCGGATAGCCCTCGAAAGTAGGCTGAAGGATTAAAGTTTCTCACTAGAAATAGCTCATTTAATTCCTCTAAGAAGAGTGACGCAACATTATAGATGAGTATTTGTATACATTCCCTGCGTACCAGATATGTGTGCAGTTTAAGAAAAACTAACAGTTACTACACACATACACACATACACACACACACACACACAAACACGCACATATGTATATGTACTATATATTATAATAATTTATATTATATATATTAATATATATATTATTATATATATAGAATTATATTATTATATATAATAATATTAATTTACACAGCTTAAATATACTTTTTTAGCTGAACAATATAGTTTATATAATACAGTACAGGTGAGGTAATTAACCACTCTAACTTAATAACGGGTAATTTACCATCTTTTTCTAATGTTGGTAACAGTCCCTTGGGGATGATTGTAAAAACACAAAAAGATATACATCATCCTGGGAAATTTCTCAAATGATCTCACCTGTACTGCATTATACACACCCGTTTCTCTATTCAGTTAAATAAAAATTATATTAGTAAACCATATCCTCGTGCGGCCGTCTCATCTACATTAACCACCGTAAGGGGGTAGTGCCGTCAGTGCACCTCATTCGGTGCATTGTAGGCATGACTTAAGGTTCTTTGCAGCGTCCCTTCGGCCCATAGCTGTAACTACTTTCGTTCATTTTACTGTACCTCTCTTCATATTCTCTTTCCTCCATCTTACTGTCCACCCTCTCCTAACAGTTGTTTCATAGTGCAGTTGCGAGGTTTTCCTCCTGTAACGCCTTTCAAACCTTTTACTGTCAATTTCCGTTTCAGCGCTGAATGGCCTTAGTTGCCCCAGTGCTTGGCATAATGCCAAAAAATCTACATAAATCAAATTAAATCCTCTACATTTACCAGACAGTTGAATCGGATGATAAAATTATCCTACTGCTTCACTTCTGGACTACATTGTGCTATTAACGCATACTTAATGGATTTTCAGTGTCCATTATTAGTCAGAAAACTGTCAGGCATCGGAAAAATCGGCGGATATGAGTATGAAAAGATTTTTTTTCCTTCTTTGTGCGTGCTCAAAGATTATCTTGCTTCTGGAGTGTGGTTGTGGATAAGTGTGAGCTTCTGTTTTTGTGGAAATATGCCAGACTGTCACTAGGAACGATGAATAATAATGGTTATTGAGAAAATAATGTTCAAAGAAAGATAGAAGTATGATAATTTTATACTGTAAGGTTGAAAGGAATATTCACTTCATTTCACTGCATTCACCACCTTGATAAATTTCAAAGAATTGCAGGTTATATATGTAATTTTAGATTACCGCTAAAAAGTTGGCAATACTACACGTGTAAGATTTGAGCTTTTTCGTAGAAGCGATGTTAGGAAGGATAGTATTTTTTTCCAAAAATATTTGGTAATTCCTGAATATTATCATATGATGTAGGGTGCTTATTAATATAAATAAGTTTGTAATTTAGTGGCAACAGTATCGTTTGAATGACGATCTTTTCATCGATTTACAAATATCAAAAATGGGAAAATAGGTAGAACGAGCAATGGCTTTTCGTCCGTCCGTCCGCCTTCAGATCTTAAAGACTACTGAGGCTAGAGGGCTGCAAATTGGTGGTATGATGACCATCCATCTTTCCGGGCTGCTGAATATGAAGAGCCCGTGCCACTAGCAAGAGCCTGTGCCAGCATAAGGCTGGCTTCATCTAACGACCATCCACCCTCCAATCATCAAACATACCAAATTGCAGCCCTCAGTAGATTTTTATTTCATTTAAGGTTAAAGTTAGCCATGATCGTGCATCTGGAATCGCTATAGGTGCCAACAACACTACCGGGCTGCGGCTGAGTTTCATGGGCCGTGGCTAAGAATTCATTAGCATGATACATTGTATAGAAAACTCGGTTACGCCAAGAAACGTCGACTCCTCTTTTTTTTTTTTTTTTTTTTATTTTTTTTTTTTTATTTTATTTTTATTTTATTTTATTTTATTATTATTATTATTATTATTATTATTATTATTATTATTATTATTTATTATTATTATTATTATTATTATTATTATTTTTTGGAAATGCTTCCATCGTCATGCCGACCTTTTAGAGGTAAAATCGAGTCGCAGGTGAACCATTCTTAAAACTTGTCATTGTATTATATACGATAACATGAACTGAATATTCCTTTTAGTCTTACTGAAAATTCTATCTGTGGATTAAAATGTATTTAATCGTCGTGATTATTTAACGCTGATGAAGTTGACGTTAATTTAATTTTGGGGGAATTTCTTAGCAATTAATTTTATGGAAGTCTTTCTTTTTTTTCATCTGCTGGATATTGATTCGTCTGGATGAATGCCATATCATCTTGTAATTATTAATGAAAAACAAGACATACATATATACGTATGTATTATATATATGTATACGTGAGTGGACGTGCTTAGATTGTAGATTTGGATGCTTAGAAACCTGATTAGGTAACCGAGAACTGAATACGCAACAGTCCAATACATTCAGTCCATCCACCGAAGATCATTATCATCGTCGAAGGATTCCTATTAAACTCGGGACAATTTTCTCTATTCTTGGTCATTGATCCGTATTCGCTCTTTCAAGAGCATGTAATATCGTCCTTTTATAAAGAACACCTATGCGCGACCTTTGTTAACTTTTTTTTTTTCTATCTTTGCCAAAATGGGAGATTCTTTTGGAACATTAACCTTATCTACGACATCCATTTCCATGCAGTAAGTATTTCATTATCGGATTATCTCCTTCATTGCTTTTAATTGGCCTGATGGTGCTCGGCGGATCTTGCAACACTGTCATTCTTTCAGCGCTTATCAGGGTCTGAAATACTTCTGTCGTTTAAATTCTGCTGTCAGTTGCCGTTTATTTCTATTCCGTCGGTAATTCTATTAGAAGTAGACACTTAGATAATATGAATTACGTTTCCATTTATAGATTTCGCTAGTGATTAATCCTTACTGATCAGGAATAATTGCGTTTCATTAAATTATACTGTTCTTTATTATCGAAGCAGTTATGTTCTGCAGATATCAAGACTGGGTCCGACATTGGGAATGACATATATCACATACTGCAGGTATGTAACCTTGTACAAAATGTATATCTAAATAAAAAAGAAATAGGAAGAATGGCAGAAAATTAATGAGCCTCTACTACCTAATGTACTACCTAATGCATTTTTATGGAAAACAGTCTATAAAATAAGTTGGTCTTTAGAGGAAAAAATACGATACTCATACTCGTAGGACACAATTGGCGGCAGCTTCATTTCTCATATAAATGGCGAGTTAACACTCGCGAGTTTTGCACTAAAAATAACAGTGGACCAACGCTACCTTGTGGAACTCCAGACAAAATAGGTCTTTGTTCAACTGTCTGTAAGGAAATCTTGGAGTAATCCTAAACCATATCCAATCAATTCAAGATTCCAAAGTTTATAAAATGCTCTGTGGTTTACTAAATCGAAAGCAGCCCTGGAATCTGTTTGAATTACTCTGCCTTTCGTGATCAACCACATTGAGCAAAGTGCGCTTTGGGTGCTCGCCTGTTTTTATTCATCGTAAATTTCTTTTTTTATCTGATGATATTACGAGGTGGCTTTCGAAGGAAGTAGTGAATGTGAACATGACTGACTATATTGTGGTCTGCGATGAGGCGCAGAAGCGAGAAAAACAAGACTACATTTGATGGAGGATATAGTATTTAGTTTTTGTCATACTTTTGATGGAAGATATAGTATTTAGTTTTTGTCATACTTTTGATGGATGATATAGTATTTAGTCTTTGTCATACTTTTGATCGAAGATATAGCATTTAGTCTTTGTCATACTTTTGATGGAAGCTATAGTATTTAGTCGTTGTCATACTTTTGATGGAAGATACAGTATTTAGTCTTTGTCATACTTTTGATGGAAGATATAAATAGTTAATTTTTGCCATGTCTCATTAAAAAAAACTTTTTTAATACCAAAATGAGACTGGGTAGTTAATACGAAGAAACGACATATAATAAATTTTGAAGGTTTTAGTAGTTTTCTTCAATATTACAAAGACGGGTAATAAACACCTGCAGAATTATATTAATCATCATTTCATAAAGTTTAACTTAATTTGTGTGTGTGTGTGCGTGTGTGTAAGGAAGGTTGCGTTTTTGTGTGTTCGACGGTTGAACCATTAGTCTCATAGCAGTGTTTCCAATCCAATATGTAATTCCATACACTATATTTTTCAGATTATTGTTTCATTGATGAAATGAAGGGTCGAAGGGAAACTCTGTAATTGGAAAAATGAGAGAGGGAAGATTTTCGCATTTATTTTAATTTATGTTGTTATTTTCTTTCAGACTCTTGCCACGTGTTTCCTGAAACAGTAATCTTTATATCGTATTTCAGACATTTTAAAAAAGCAATCGGAAAGAAGACTGCAATCTATTCGTCTGTCATAGAAGTAGGAAAATGGGATTGAAATTTTCTTGCCTGAGTAACTCAGTCCAACGAGAGAGAGAGAGAGAGAGAGAGAGAGAGAGAGAGAGAGAGAGAGAGAGAGAGAGAGAGATGCACTATGATTTTTTGTGGGTGCTTTTGCCCTCAGGTGCTGCAATCTATGTGGGTGATGAGGATTCAGAAAATTCGTTTTGCTGATTATGATCACTTGATTTTAAGTGTTATTCAATTTTATTTGATTTAGAAAATCCCATTTCCTTGGATTTGGAAATTTCTTATTGTAATTTTACCTATGAATTATCGAGAAAATTAAACCCGTTTAATTTCCAAATTTTATATCTAGTTCCATTTTTTCGGTATTTAATATATAAATTGTTTTCCTAGGATTAGTTTTAATGTACTATGCATGTTAAAAGAATCAGACAGGTAAATAATGAAACGGATTCAGTACTCTTCCAGAACCATTTATTGCCTCTTTTAAATCTAAATTCATATTTTGATAATATTAATAAGCCCAAACAACATTACTCCCGTACAATAGATTGAAGTTTATTTCAACAATGGTCCGTTATAACTCGATTGCGCCGAAGAAACTTCGGTATATTTTTTGTTTGTTCATTTACACCTTCGCCTGCCACCACGGTGGCCGCGAGTTCGATTCTCGTGCATTCCACTGAGGGGTTAGAGATGTGTATTTCTGGTGATAGAAATTCACTCTCGACGTGGTTCGGAAGTCACGTAAAGCCGTTGGTCCCGTTCCTGAATACCCACTGGTTCCCTGCAACGTAAAAACACCATACAAACAAACAAACAAACTTGTTCATTGTCTTAACTGAATTTAGTGATGCAATTCAGCATATAATTAATGAAACGACTGTATTGATATGTGAATAATTTATCACTGTTCAAGTAAACAAGCATAAAAACCCAAAAGTAAAATTATCCGTATAATCTTATTTAAGGTGTACGGGCTTTCTTTTGTCAAGATAATATCTGCTGCGAATCCAAAATCTGTCTACATTTATTTATGAGAACATTATTTATCATCGGTTATTAACGGTGTCAGGTTAATGGTGCATGTTTCTCTTTCTCAAGAACTGGTACAAAGGACAATAGAGGGGAAGTTAAGGTAATTGCTCGGTCATTATCACCCCTTCAGAGGCTGCAGACGCTGCAATTGACTTCAGCATCAGAATTATTTCTGATTCGCTCTCCTCCATTACCGACATTTATATAAATCTTCAGCAGCTGTGATTCGGTGTTATTGCAGACCCTTCAGTAAAGATTATAGATCATCATAGCTTGCTTTAATACTAGAGTTACATGGGGGGGGGGGGGGGGCGGTATTTGAACACACATCTTTAAATGTAATCTCTAAGAGAAGCCCTGAAGTCCAGGTCATTCGTTAGATTACTTGTTGTCTCAAAGGTGATTATTATAAATTCTCTTTAAATCCTTACCATGAACATATTAAGGATCAGCAAGACTGATCAAAACAGGATTCCTAAGATTAGCTGCAAACAAAAGAAACGTCATCCATCTTCACAAATCTGATTGCAAACCCAACATGCACACAAATAAGTATACACTAACGTTTCCTGTCTGATAACGTATTTTATTATTCTTATATTATTTCAGTAGATGAAACTTATTCGCATGGAATAAGCCCACGGGGCCACCGACTTGAAATCCTAGCTTCCAATATATGTTGGTTTCAACCTCCCACCGCAGACCCCACACTGCATCAGTAACTGATCATGATACAAAGCCAGTGATTTTCCATCCATCTCCCAGGGGGAGGCGCTAACCCATGACATCTGAGTGACATACCACGACACTGACCAATATATCAGCGGACCAGCTAAAATGAATGAACTGTTTTTGTCTTAGTTAATTACACGGCAGAGAGTATTATTTAATTTACCATTAGCTGTTCTGAATTATAAAAGTTATAAATTTTACAAATCTAAGTTTTTCATCGAGGAACTCATTCGAGCACTGACTATTATAAGTTAAAATTGCAGACTGGAATGAATTAATGACAGCAGCCAGGCGAATGTGTAATTACAGCAATCCGAATTTAAAATCGCTCTCGTGCTCCTTTATTCATAGGTAACTGCATAGACTGATATCCGTCGTTCATCTGGTATTGACTGTAAATATCCTATGATTCTGTTTCATGGTTTATTTATGAAACGGCCTTCAACTTAGGACAGCAAATTAGTGTGAAATGAACAGCTATAGCTCTGTACGTTTGTCTGTGTCTGCTGTCATCTATCTCTCTCTCTCTGTCTCTCTCTCTCTCTCTCCTTTTAGAAATTTGAGCATTTTCAGAGCGAGTATAGCTCGTTACACATTAAACTACCAAAACTTATGCATGTCATCATTGACCTTTGCATAATGAACATCATTGGCTTTTCTTAGTTTAAAACAAAGAGAGAGAGAGAGAGAGAGAGAGAGAGAGAGAGAGAGAGAGAGAGAGAGAGAGTCAACGTTTCATTGTCTTGGCAAAGCTCAAGTCCACGGTATTAAAACTATCCTAGGTTAGTTTTGGAGAATGTGTTTTCATCACTATAGCAAATAAAAGAATTTCAATCTTACTGGAATTCATCCATTCAATATATCTCTGTTAAAAACTCAATAATTGTGAATATCATTTCAATAAATATCCCCGATGATTGAATTCTTTCCTGATCTGATCTCAAAATAAGTTAATCTTGTGTTTAGATAAAACTAGGGTTTCATATCTTAGAGTCGAAAATTAACAATTATTTTTATAACTAGGTGTATACACCACTGAAAAGGCTGAACATAAAGTGATTCTTTCTTTAAGCTGTTTATTTGGAATTTATAAAGCATATTATCAGTCACTAGAAGTTTCAGTCGGAAATTTCTGCTTGAATTTGTGATAATCCACAAATCTGTAATATAAAATTGTCACCTCCATAGTGACAATGGGAAGAAACTGAAGCGTTATAGTTTTTTTTTCTAAGTATTAATCAGGAAACTCAGATCTGTGATCTTGGTTTATCTATAATGGTAGTTCAGGGGTGAAAGCAATTAAGATGCCTTATAAACATATTATTGATGACGAGATCTGATCCGTGATGATTTTGTCATTGACAAAGTGATTAATTTTTTCGATACCTTATTATTTTTATTTTTTTCAAGACTTTGGGATCTCTCTAGCCAGATGGAGTTTCAAATATGTTGCAAGATAAGAGTCCTAACTTCAGACTATTAAGGTAAAGTGCAGAAACAAATATTCAAATATATTAAAGAACAAATTTGAATTTAGAATTAGTTTTGAGTAGTTTTTGCCAAGAAGACATTCCGATAAACTAGTTTAAAGACTAGTTTGCTGGGAGATTCATTGGTATATAAGTTGTATGAAAATTCGACATGAGCCAGCTGTATATAATGGGGCATATGGGAATTTTAGATAAAAGGAACATTGTCTGCTAAGTGGGTTGCGATTTTTGAAAAGTATGTTACACTTACTCTGTAAATGGGATTAATGCCAAGTATTTGAAATAGAATAAGTACATTTCTGAAACATGCATTTAATTCTCTTTGTTGAATGCTTAGTCTTGAGGGGAGCCTTTTTTTTATGCTCTTATATGCAAAGAAAATGTTTAAATGTTACTTTCAATACTTTTGGTAACAATGGTTAATAAGGGAATATTTTAGATCTTGAATTTAACAGATAAAGAAGGCGTTCTAATTAGTTCTAACGTTTTTTGTATTGCATTGCCGTATGTGGACTTCTATTTGGTCATCAGTCATGTACGAACAGTGAAAAAAAGTTAAGTGTATGGTTTTCTGTTTCGAATTGCGGCGTCAGAAAAAGCTGAATTCGTCAGGGCCAATAGACAATAATTTACTAGACAATTGATATTGTATGGAGGGCATGTTTAGATACGAATATCGAAAGTTACCCGTGGCAACGGACACCCTTGGTGATTGTGTCGTTTACAGAGTCCATCGTCAAGGAAAATCCGATTAGTCAGTTGTTGGTAGATCGATTTCTTAAATGTATTTTGATGTTTTACCTTTAAGCTTTAAATGATTATGAAAACAGATTTGCTTTAATTTCTTTCACAATAAATTTTTAGTATATTTTTACTTTAAATCTCTAGAAAAAAAACTTATGGGAGTGTTTTCGGAACTTTTAGTGGCACTGGATACAGTCGAACATAACCAGTTGGTATGATTACGACTGGATTTCGCCCTTTCATGGTTATCTATTTCCATTCGAAAAAAAGAAAGAAAAAAAGATAATGCTCTGGAGAGATAAGAGGTTTTAGCTATTCCTAATTTTTGTACTGGAAAGTGTTTAATTATTAGCAAATGATAAATAAATTGCATAATGAGAACGTTAGAGCAACTCATTTCTAAAAGATGCTAATCTCTTACTTATAAAATGGAGTGGAATATCAACATTGCACATTCATGGAAGTGACGTTATCTGGGAAGAGCACAAAATGCGGGTTTACGTGTTATACTTGTTAAAATTAGCATTAATGATATTCAACATATATTGTTTAATCAGGCTTTGCTTTTTTTTTCTTCAAAATTTTCACATGTAACAAATTACAAAGGATATGAACGTTATGTGTTGAAAAATTTAGACAAAAAATGATCTCATTTATGATATGCGTCAGAGAGAGAGAGAGAGAGAGAGAGAGAGAGAGAGAGAGAGAGAGAGAGAGAGAGAGAGTAGATGCCTTCCATTCACTTTAATCTCAGATTTTTCTATAATAATAGAGCAAGAAAGATGAAGACAAAGATACGTCGTCCAGGCTTGCCAAGATTTATTTCAAGGGTTCGACTTTGGAAAGAGAGAGAGAGAGAGAGAGAGAGAGAGAGAGAGAGAGAGAGAGATTGTGTTTTAGGGAGAGAGAGAGAGAGAGAGCGAGCGAGCCAGCAACAATCAACTTTTGACCACTTTTTTAACCTTTCAAAATTCTGAATGCTGACTTGACGGGCTGGCATTGAAATATTACTCTGACATGATGGAAAATGCCAGCAGGCTGGGAATGTCACGAAACCTTTTTAATAGAGTCCAAAGAAAATAATGTGGGATTGAGAGTGCTAACTGACTAGCGTGTAAACAGATGAAAGAAGAGGATTTGCACTATATCTCACTCTTTATCGTGCCATCCAACGCGTTCATTTTTTATTGAAGGAATAAAAAGAAAAAAATGATATGCACGTTTGTGAAAGTGTGTTTGGCAGTCTTATTATGTTATGTTTTTACTATTCATTCCCCCAGCTAATGATGATGGATGAAAAAATCGAAAATAGAAAAAATACGTTGTTCACAGTTACTCTTCCTTTTTATTTTGAAACTCTTTTCTCACGATATTTTATTTTGACTCGGAACATATAGAAAAAGTGTAGGAAGACCTAGCCAAGGGAGAAATGACCAGTGAAATTGTTGCATTTACGGTATACAGGGTGTCCATAAAGTCCCAGTACCGTTATGAGCAATAAATTCCTCATTATTATAAAACAATTAATGCCATCTTTTTAAACGCATAATATTAGAGTGACAGTGAAAAGTTCATTGCATTTATTCACGTTAGCATGCAAAAATATCATCGAATCCTTTTTCAAATCTGCTGTTGTCCTTTACAATTTTTGTTTTATCTTTGTTTTGGAAAGGTGACTTATTATCAACAATAAGATTAAACTTTACCAACTAAATATTGTATACTGAAGTAAGCACAGATCTTTAATGGTTAATGACGAATTTTTATGTGACATCGTTACTTACTTCCGCGCGCGCAAACAGATGCACATGCCCAGACACATGGGCGCGCAAAGAAATCCACGAAAAACCCACACCCACATTCACCCACCACACCCACACGGATACAACCACAGCCTCGCACACAGACCTACCCACAGGCGCATATATGTATCTATATATTAGAAATTAAAAGTATACAGGGGGTCCTCGAGTTACGAC
Source organism: Macrobrachium nipponense (assembly GCF_015104395.2). Taxonomy (NCBI): domain Eukaryota; kingdom Metazoa; phylum Arthropoda; class Malacostraca; order Decapoda; family Palaemonidae; genus Macrobrachium; species Macrobrachium nipponense. The sequence continues at coordinate 29,661,594 of NC_087207.1, read as the reverse complement.
GTTGATCCGTTCTTAAGATGCGTCGTAACACTATTTTTAGTGTAAGTCGGAACATAAAAAAATACCACATGATTTAATGTAAATACGTATCAATAACAAAGAGAGAACAATTCCTTACCTTTTTTAATTTGGTTGGCTTGCACACTGGAGAGGAAAGCTTCCAGAAGGTGCTGGAGATGCTGGGGCAGGTGAGTCTGGAGGTGAGGCAGAACCTACAGAAGGTGCTGGAGATGCTGGGGCAGGTGAGTCTGGAGGTGAGGCAGAACCTACAGAAGGTGCTGGAGATGCTGGGGCAGGTGAGTCTGGAGGTGAGGCAGAACATTCAGAAGGTGCTGGAGATTGTGGGGCAGGTGAGTCTGGATTAGCAGAGCATTCAGAAGGTGCTGGAGATTGTGGGGCAGGTGAGTCTGGATTAGCAGAGCATTCAGAAGGTGCTGAAGATTGTGGGGCAGGCGAATCTGAATTAGCAGAGGCAGCTGAGGTAGAGGGTACAGGATATCTTGCAGGCCTCTCTACCTTCTTAAAATACTGCTCCAGGTTAGTCTGAACAGAGAGCAACCTCTTCTCATCCAAGATCTCCTTGTAACACTGCATCAAATCCATGATGCCTCTGGAAACCTTAGTGAACCTGTCCAAGTTGGGATCCTGAGCCTCAAAAGTTGCCAACGCTTGCTGCAACCCTGCAAAACCTCTTGCCAAGTCCTGCCTTGTGAAAGCCTTAGGCTCTGGGGTGGGTGCTTCTTCTTCTTCCTCTATGATCTGCTTCTCCAGTTGTATCAGGTCCTCAGCAGATAACTCCTCTCCATGAGACTCCAGAAGCTCTGTAACATCATCAACCTTCATCTCCAAATTGATTTACTTACTCAGCGCAACAACGTTCTTTACAACTTGCTGAACTGTGTCCTCAAACCCATGGAAATCATTCACAAATTGAGAACAAATTTTTTTCCAGACACCATTCATGTTTGTTTGCTTAACCTCCTCCCAGGAATCAGCAATGTTCATTACAGCATCAAGGATGTTGTAGGATTTCCAAAAGTCCTTCAGAGTCAAGTCCTTCTTGGTTTCAGTAGGCCTTGAACGAAGCAATCCCTCCTTGGTCCATAGGCTGTAAAAGGGCCGTGGTATTAGGTGGAAGGTAAACCACCTTGACATTAGGGTTAAAGTCTCCCAGCTGGGCATGGTGTCCAGGGGCATTGTCCAGCACTAGCAACACCTTAAAGGGATACCCTTGGAGGCGCAATACCACTCCACACTTGGCACAAAATGGTTTACGAACCAGTCCTCAAACACCGCAAGTGTCACCCATGCCTTCTTCTTTGACTTCCAAATTACTGGTAGTTGACCCTTCCAAATGCCCTTGAGTGCCCTTGGATTTTCAGCCTGATACACCAGCAAGGGCTTCAGTTTGAAGTCACCAGCAGGATTACCCCCAAGAAGTAAAGTTAGCCTCTCCTTGCTGGCTTTATGGCCGGGTGCTGACTTCTCCTCCTTGGCGATGTATGTGTGGTTAGGCATATGCTTCCAAAACAAACCTGTCTCATCCACGTTAAACACTTGCTGAGCAGAATAACCCCCCTCTTTAATTATCTCAGACAATGCTTTAGGAAATTCGCTTGCTGCTTTCTCATCCCCACTAGCAACTTCACCTTGCACGTTAAGGTTATGGTAATTGGCCCAAGCCTTAAATCGCATAAACCAACCCCTACTACCCTCAAACTCTTCACTTTCACTTCCCTCCCCCTTTTCTTTTTTCAACGCTTCAAACAATCTTTTCGTCTTCTCCTGAATCACCATAAGGCTGACTGGGATACGCCTTTGATTTTGGTCTTCCAACCAAAGCACCAATAACCTTTCCATTAAATGATTAGACCACTACGCTGCTTGGTTATCACTGTCGCTTTCATAGGAGCAGATCCTTTCACATGTTCAATGATGCGCTCTTTATCTTTGATAATGGTAGCAACAGTCGAACTACTAAGGCCAAGTGACCGGCCAATGTTTGTTGGCGTTTCTCCCTTCTCAGATCGCTTTATAATGTCCACTTTAACTTCCATGGTGATGGCCTTTCTTTTCTTCAATGCGCTACCATCAGAAGAGTCCGCCTTGCACTTGGGAGCCATAACCAAGGACAAAAAGTTACAAAAATGATACAACACGAGGGAGAGAGAGGCAGAGTAAACAACCAAAATGGCGTATGGGCGAGGAATGAGGGTAGGGAAGCGACGCCGTCCTCTCCCCCACAAAGCGTATTCTTCCGCCGTGTGCCCGAAACTAGTTTGCGTTTGTTTACGTCGCTTACGACGCTAAACCGAGTAAGACGGAACGATGCATAATATTATTTTTTATATTTTTATGGGGGCGCGTTCATAACCACGAAACAGCGTAAGTCAAAACCGGCGTAACCCGAGGACTCACTGTAAATATATATCTTAATATTTATGTGCATGTGCTTATATATATCAAGAGGTTAATTTATTCCTTTCGTCAGGTATCATTGATGGGAAATATAACACAACGCCAGAGGATACTATAAACACAATTGGCAGGTACAATTAAGAGTACTGATGACTCACTTATGTTCTGAACTGCTTGTTCACTCCTGGAAAATGTAATCTAACACTAAAATCAATTGGCCTTGAATGGAGGAACGAGAGATCCCAACAAAGAAAAGAGAAAAAACTGTGACAGAAGGCTGATATTACTGAGGAAGGAGGAATTTACATAAAAGTGGACCTTAGTTTTAAATGCACTATATTTACATTAATTTACATAGGTCCAGGAACTAATAAGGCGGTTGATTGTCAATACACCAGAAACACGTGGTTGGGGCAACAAGACATGGAGCTCAGAGTTTTGCACAAACGAGTTATTGAAATGCAAGGCTTATTCGAAAGGGTTCCCAAGTTCTCCCACAATCAGGCACGATGTTTGTCTGCAAAGAGATTGCATCCTAGCATAAGTACTGAGGCGAGGGAACATGTGGGCGAGCGTTACACACTGCTTTCTTTCAATGAAAAAATTTACAAACTGCTCAGAGGGAATGGAAATGACTGGGAGTTTACAGAAGGAACTATTACGTTGCTTGAATTAACTAGGGGATGTTTACTAGTATCACAAGGGGAATAATCACAGCACTGAACCAAGATTGGGGGAGTGAGAAGCTAAACAATGGAGGGGGAAAGTCGTCTTGGAAGCAAATGAAATACAGGCAAAAGGCAAAACAATTCCCTGGCTGAACTGGAAATTAATCTCATAGTATGGAATACCTGGGCTTGGTAGTCTTCTTATCTGCTGATATTTCTGTGCACTATGGAAGTATAAAAATACTTGGGATTTCCCCAGAGGAGGCAGGGGCAACAGAAAGGGGTGAAGTGGTGTCTGCAGGGCGAGGTAGCAGGAGCTTCTGAGCTCTCCTATTTCTAAGGTGCTTTTGAGGGCAAGCCGCTAGGTCCCTGCCCCTTTTAAAATTTCTCTATGTAAGCGCTGCCCCCAATCTGGATTTTCCCTGTGGGGGGTAAATTCAAGACAGCCAATGGGAACAAAGATAGTTTGTCAGAGAATGGAGGCTTTTAGTTCAAAGGGGCAACTTATATAGACGGGGATGAATGAATCTTGTTATGAGAAATCTTAACTTTCCTTGGTGCTGGCTCAAAATCTTGAACACTTTCTATAGGATAAAACTGGTGAACTCGACCCATCTGAAAAATGCCCAGAATACCAGGTAAATGATGAACGTTTATTACTTAGTTTTCTTTTATCATCCAAACATTAGAATGACTACCCTAAGAACAAGACGCCAGATATTCTCATTAGCTGGTTACACCAAATAATCTCGCCAGGAGACAAACTTTGTGAGATTAAACTCATTGTTATTTGGACCTAAATTCAGAAAGGTAAAATTCGGCTCTCTTTTCCTAGTTTACACATACATCGGAAAAGAAGGTCAATGCTAATGTTGATCTTGTGCTCCGAAGAGAATACTGCATAAAAGTCTTTTGTTTGAAATTATAGTTTAATTCTCTCTCTCTCTCTCTTCTCTCTCTCTCTCTCTCTATATATATATATATATATATATTACATATATATATATTATATATTATATATATTATATTATAATATATATTATATTATATATATTTATATATATATAAATATAATAATATATACATATATATATATATTATAATATATATAATATATATATATATTATATATTATATATAACATATATATATGAATATATATAAATGTGTATATATATATATATATATATATATATATATATATATATATATATATATATATATATATATATCGAGCTACAATGTCCTTTAATATCTAATTCGCTCTACCTCGGAATTAATATATTTTCAATATGCTTAACCGAAGGGGAATTTTTTCTCGATAATTAGACTTGCCTGGACCAGGGTGCGAACCCATGGATCCTTTCAAATCCAGGAACGTCAGTGAAGCTTTTACCTACTACACCACCGCGGTGGTGTAGTAGGTAAAAGCTTCATTGACCTTCCTGGATATGAAAGGAGCCATGGGCTCGCGCCCTAGTCCAGGCAAGTCTATTATCGAGAAAAAATTCCACTTCGGTTAAGCATATATGAAAATATATATATATATATATATATATATATATATATATATATATATATATATATATATATATATATATATATATATATATATATATATATATATATATATATATATATATATATATATATATATATATATATATATATATATATATATATATATATATATATGTATGTATATATATTTATATATATGTATATATATACATACATACATACTACTACATATACATACTCACGCACAAGCACGCAAGCATGCTCACAAACTCCCACACTCGCACACACACACACACACACGAACACACACGTATATATATATTATATTATATATATATATATATATATATATACATATATATATATATGTATATTCCTCTCTTTAAATGGCATTCAGAATATATTTTATCGAGAAGCCGATATATATTAAGCAATATTCTCATTTATATAAGAGAGGAACTTGGGCATTTCTTCGCGGATCACTGGATAGACTTCAAAAGGGCATCTTGGAATGCCATTCGAAAAATCCACAGATGAGATCAAAGGTATTGGTGGTTGACTCTCTCTCTCTCTCTCTCTCTCTCTCTCTCTCTTGCCAGTAGGCGTAGGGGGAATAGTGCCGTCAGTGCACCTCATGCAGCGTATTGTATATATATGGCCTGGCTGTTAACTTTGCTTTTTTCTTTCAGGATAAAATATCCAGTTTTGTTGTTAAATAGTATTTTTTATTTATTTTATTATAATTTTTTTACTGAAAACTTCATATCCGTGGTTTTTTTCCCTTTAAGATAATATATCCAATTTTGCTGTTAAATAGTTTATTTTATTATTATTATTATTATTATTATTATTATTATTATTATTATTATTATTATTATTATTATTATTATTATTATTATTATTATTATTATATATTTTTTTCTGAAAGCATCATATCCGTTAGCGTATACATATTAGCAATTCTGTTTGATCGAGGGGGATTTAGCTATATCGAGATTTTTCTATTAAATTCTGTTGCCAAATAACGTCCACATGAAATTGTGTTTTGGCAATTTCAGACTCGCAATAACTTTTCCCTTTTGTGCAAATATGCTCTTCCTGTGTGATACCATTCTTATCATATACCTTTGGAGAAACCCCTTTCAATTACTTTAGTACACTGCCATTTACAAATGTTGATATTTACAGTAAATGAGTGACATTTATCTAGAGTATAAATAAATAATTGTAGGTAGGTAAATGTGTCAGCGTACTTACGATGAGATTTATAATTCATTTGCTGTAACTACGCACAGCTGAATAAATATGTTTTTTAAGTACACGTGTGTTTGTTGGCGCGTACATGATGTTATGTCCGGACTATAGAACATTTGCAAATTAATTGTTTAATTTTTTGTATTACGTAAATTATATACCTTAATATACATTTGATGCCTAATCTAATGTGAATACGAGATAACATATGGGTAAACGGCGACCAAAATATTTGATTGCCATTAGAAAGAAGAAAACTCAACATTTAAGGGTTTTAACTTTTAGTGCTGAGATTTTCAATTTCCATTGAGCACTCCATCCCTCACGCCCAAATTTTCTATTCTGTCTAGCGACTTCTGTCCTATGCTGGACATTCCATTTGCATTCTCTCCCCGCCTTTCTCTTTCAACTTTTCCAGCATTTTGCCCACGGTTTCTTCTTCTTATTCTTCTTTTTCTTCTTCTCCTTCTTCTTCTTCTTTTTCACTCCTCTCTTACCGTTTTTATGTCGCGTCACCTCACCTTAATGTGCAGAGACTTGTACACAGACGATCGAAAACTGATGTGTGTGTAAAAATATATATATATATATATATATATATATATATATATATATATATATATATATATATATATAATATACATATGATATATATACATATATATTTTATATATTCAAGACTTTACGAAATAGTGAAAAAATGAAAAAACAGGAACTTTCGAAAATAACCCAATCCTTCACTCTTTCTTTCTAGTTATCTATACGTGTATCTTTCTCTATTTCGGATTATCCTCTATCTATATATATAATATATATATATATATATATATATATATATATATATATATATATATATATATATATATATATATATATATATAATATATACTATATATATATACTATCATGTATATATATATATATATATATATATATATTATATATATATATATGTATGTGTGTGTGTATGTATGTATATGACGAAGTATTACAATTTATTCGGAAGCGTTTTGCATTCAGTTAAATGCATCCGCATGGTTTGTACAATAAATAATGGCCAATATAAATTACGTGAATTTGCAAGTTGTCTACAAATAATTTACAAAGTAATTAAAATAAAATCCAAAATTTTACCAGAACCACCTACCATGGCAAGAGATAAACAAAAACCAAAAGAATGTCCGCAAAACTATATGTTTTAAGAAAGATGCAAGAAAGTGGAGGTGGACTGGCTGTTCAACTGCGGAACAAGCTGCTTATTGAATAGACTGGCGGGACAACAACTAATTTTATTTTCTGACTGAATTTTAAATTTACTTATGTCCTTTTAATTTCTCGTGGTATTTAGTCAATTTTTAGTGTATCTTTACGCATATGTGAAATTTTGGTTTTTCATTTGAACTAGTTTGTAAATTATTTTTAGACTACTTGCAAATTAACATACTTTATATTGGCCATTACAAACCATGAGGATGCATTCAGCTGAATGCGAAACGAGGCGGAATAAATTGCAATAATTCATAATGTTTCTTCCTGCTCCTGCTCCTTGTGCATTCTATATATGTATAAATGGTATATATATGATATATGTCTGTATATTTGTATGTATATATATATATATATATATATATATATATATATATATATATATATATATATATATATATATATTTCTTTATATGCGATTTTATTTTCTCATGGAATGTGTTACAGAAGACTCCTTTGTTGTCTTACACTACATTCTTGTATTTCGGAAATCTTGATATAAGTGGCGACTTAACACTCGCAACTTTTGCACTCAAATTAACAGTGGACCAAGAACGCTACCTGGTGGAACTCCAGACAAATTAGGTCTTTGTTCACCTGTCTGTAAGGAAATCTTGGAGTAATCCTAAACCATATCCAATCAATCCAAGATTCCTAAGTTTATAAAATGCCCTGTGGTTTACTAAATCGAAAGCAGCCCTGAAATCTTTTTGAATTACTCTGCCTTTCGTGATCAACCACATTGAGCAAAGTGCGCTTTGGCTGCTCGCCTGTTTTTATTCATCGTAAATTTCTTTTTTTATCTGATGATATTTACGAGGTGGCTTTCGAAGGAAGTAGTGAATGTGAACATGACTGACTATATTGTGGTCTGCGATGAGGTGCAGAAGCGAGAAAAACAAGACTACTTTTGATGGAGGATATAGTATTTAGTCTTTATCATATTTTTGATGATATAGTATTTAGTCTCTGTCATACTTTTGATGGAAGATATAGTATTTAGTCTCTGTCATACTTTTGATGGAAGATATAGTATTTAGTCTTTGTCATACTTTAGATGGAAGATATAGTATTCAGTCTTTGACACACTTTTGATGGAAGATATATTATTTAGTCTTTATCATACTTTTGATGGAAGATATAGTATTAAGTCTTTGTCATACTTTTGATGGAAGATATAGTATTTAGTCTTTATCATACTTTTGATGGAAGATATAGTATTAAGTCTTTGTCATACTTTTGATGGAAGATATAGTATTTAGTCTTTATCATACTTTTGATGGAAGATATAGTGTTTAGTCTTTGTCATACTTTTAATGGAAGATAGGAGTTTATCTTTACATACTGATGGAGATATAGTATTAGTCTTTTTTCATCTTTTGATGGAGATCTAGTATGGTCTTTTCACTTTTTGTGGGAAGATATAGTATTAAGTCTTTGTCATACTTTTGATGGAAGATATAGTATTTAGTCTTTGTCATACTTTTGATGGAAGATATAAATAGTTCATTTTTGCCATGTTTCATTAAAAAAACTTTTTTAATACCAAAATGAGACTGGATAGTCAATACGAAGAAACGACATATAATACATTTTGAAGGTTTTAGTAGTTTTCTTCACTATTACAAAAACGGATAATAATCACCTGCAGAATTATATTAATCATCATTTCATACAGTTTAACTTAATTTGTGTGTGTGTGTGCGTGTGTGCGCGCGCGCGTGTGTGTGTGTGTAAGGAAGGTTGCGTTTTTCCAATATGTAATTCCATACACTCTTTATATTTTTCAGATTATTGTTTCATTGATGAAATGAAGAGTTGAAGGGAAACTCTGTAATTGGAAAAATGAGGTAGGGAAGATTTTCACATTTATTTTAATTTCTCATATGTTGTTATTTTCTTTAAGACTCTTGCCACGTGTTTCCTGAAAGAGTAGACTTTTCATCGCATTTCAGACATTTTATTTTTTTCGCTGTCAGATTACAAGGCAGTTGTTATAATCTCTCTCTCTCTCGATCGATCGATCGATCGAAGATTGAATTTTTTATAATATGTGGTATTGAATACCCCAAAAAAGCGATTGGAAGAAAGACTGCAATCCATTCGTCTGTCATAGAGGTAGGAAAATGGGATGGAAATTTTCTTCCCTGAGTAACTCAGTGCAACGAGAGAGAGAGAGAGAGAGAGAGAGAGAGAGAGAGAGAGAGAGAGAGAGAGAGAGAGAGAGAGAGAGAGAGAGATATGCACTATGGATTTTTGTTTGTGCTTTTGCCCTCAGGTGCTGCAATCTATATGGGTAATGAGGAATCAGAAAATTCGTTTTGCTGATTATGACCACTTGATTTTAAGTGTTATTCAATTTTATTTGATTTAGGAAATCCCATTTCCTTGGATTTGGAAATTTCCTGTTGTAATTTTACCTATGAATTATCGAGAAAATTAAACCCATTTAATTTCCAAAATTTATATCTGGTTCCATTTTCTCAGTAATTAATATATAAATTGTTTTCCTAGGATTAGTTTTAATGTACTATGCATGTTAAAAAAATCCGACAAGTAAATAATGAAACGGATTCAGGTCTGGTCCCGAACCATTTATTGCCTCTTTTAAATTTGAATGCATATTTTGATAATATTAATAAGCCCAACAACATCCCTATGTATCTGTTGCCCATAATATTACTCCGGTTCAATAGATTGAAGTTTATTTCAACAATGGTCCGTTATTACTCGATTGCGCCGAAGAAACTTCGTTAAAATTTTTTATTTGTTCATTTTCACCTTGGCCTGCCACCACGGTGGCCGCGAGTTCGATTCTCGAGCATTCCACTGAGGGGTTAGAGATGTGTATTTCTGGAGATAGAAATTCACTCTCGACGTGATTCGGAAGTTACGTACAATGGTTGGTCCCGTTGCTGAATAATCACCGGTTCCCTGCAACGTAAAAGCACCATACAAACAAACAAACAAACTTGTTCATTGTCTTAACTGAATTTAGTGATGCAATTCAGCATATAATTAGTGAAACGACTATATTGATATGCGAATAATTTATCACTGTTTAAGTAAACAAGCATAAAACCCAATAGTAAAATTATATGTAAAATCTTTTGTCAAGATAATATCTGCGCGAATCCAAAATCTGTCTACATTTATTTATGAGAACATTATTTATCATCGGTTATTAACGGTGTCAGGTTAATGGTGCTTGTTTCTCTTTCTCAAGAACTGGTACAAAGGACAATAGAGGGGAAGTTAAGGTAATTGCTCGGTCATTATCACCCTTCCGAGGTTCCAGACGCTGCAATTGACTTCAACATCAGAATTATTTCTGATTCGCTCTCCTCCATTACCGACATTTATATAAATCTTCAGCAGCTGTGATTCGGTGTTATTGCAGACCCTTCAGTGAAGATTATAGATCATCATAGCTTGCTTTAATACTAGAGTTACAGGGGGGTGGGGGGGTGGGGATATTTGAACACACATCTTTAAATGTAATCTCTAAGAGAAGCCCCTGAAGTCCAGGTCATTCGTTAGATTACTTGTTGTCTCAAAGGTGATTATTATATATTTCTCTTTAAATCCTTACCATGAACATATTAAGGATCAGCAAGACTGATCAAAACTGGGATCCTAAGATTAGCTGCAAACAAAAGAAATGTTATCCATCTTCACAAATCAAATTGCAAACCCAACATGCACACAAATAAGTATACACTAACGTTTCCTGTCTGATAACGTATTTTATTCTTATATTATTTCAGTAGATGAAACCTATTCGCATGGAATAAGACCACGTGGCCACCTATTTGGAATCCTAGCTTCCAATATATGTTGGTTTCAACCTCCACCGCAGACCCCACACTGCAGCTGTAACTGATCATGATACAAAGCCAGTGATTTTCCATCCATCGCCCAGCGGGAGGCGCGAACCCATGACATCTTAGTGGCATACCACGACACTGACCAATGTATCAGCGGACCAGCTAAAATGAATGAACTGCTTTTGTCTTAGTTAATTACACGGCAGAGAGTATTATTTAATTTACCATTAGCTGTTCTGAATTATAAAAGTTATAAATTTTACAAATCGAAGCCTTTCATCGAGGAACTCATTCGAGCACTGACTGTTACAAGTTAAAATTGCAGACTGGAATGAATTAATGACAGCAGCCAGGCGAATGTGTAATTAAATCAATCCGAATTTAAAATCGCTCTCGTGCTCCGTTATTCATAGGTAACTGCATAGACTGATATCCGTCGTTCATCTGGTATTGATTGCATTTCATGGTTTATTTATGAAACGGCCGTCAACTTAGATCAACAAATTAGTGTGAAATGAACAGTTATAGCTCTGTAGGTTTGTCTGTGTCTGCTGTCATCTATCTCTCTCTCTCTGTCTCTGTCTCTCTCTCTCTCCTTTTAGAAATTTGAGCATTTTCAGAGCGAGTATAGCTCGTTACACATTAAACTACCAAAACTTATACATGTCATCATTGACCTTTGCATAATGAACATCATTGGCTTTTCTTAGTTTAAAACAAAGAGAGAGAGAGAGAGAGAGAGAGAGAGAGAGTCAACGTTTCATTGTCTTGGCAAAGCTCAAGTCCACGGTATTAAAACTATCCTAGGTTAGTTTTGGAGAATGTGTTTTCATCACTATAGCAAATAAAAGAATTTCTATCTTACTGGAATTCATCCATTCAATATATCTCTGTTAAAAACTCAATAATTGTGAATATCATTTTAATAAATATCCCCGATGATTGAATTCTTTCCTGATCTGATCTCAAAATAAGTTAATCTTGTGTTTAGATAAAACTAGGGTTTCATATCTTAGAGTCGAAAATTAACAATTATTTTTATAACTAGGTGTATACACCACTGAAAAGGCTGAACATTAAGTGATTCTTTCTTTAAGCTGTTTATTTGGAATTTATAAAGCATATTATCAGTCACTAGAAGTTTCAGTCGGAAATTTCTGCTTGAATTTGTGATAATCCACAAATCTGTAATATAAAATTGTCACTTCCATAGTGACAATGGGAAGAAACTGAAGCGTTATAGTTTTTTTTTTCTAAGTAATAATCAGGAAACTCAGATCTGTGATCTTGGTTTATCTATAATGGTAGTTCAGGGGTGAAAGCAATTAAGATGCCTTATAAACATATTATTGATGACGAGATCTGATCCGTGATGATTTTGTCATTGACAAAGTGATTAATTTTTTCGATACCTTATTATTTTTATTTTTTTCAAGACTTTGGGATCTCTCCAGCCAGATGGAGTTTCAAATATGTTGCAAGATAAGAGTCCTAACTTCAGACTATTAAGGTAAAGTGCAGAAACAAATATTCAAATATATTAGAGAACAAATTTGAATTTAGAATTAGTTTTGAGTAGTTTTTGCCAAGAAGACATTCCGATAAATTGGTTTAAAGACTAGTTTGCTGTGGGAGATTCATTGGTATATAAGTTGTATGAAAATTCGACTTGAGCCAGCTGTATATAATGGGGCATATGGGAATTTTAGATAAAAGGAACATTGTCCGCTAAGTGGGTTGCGATTTTTGAAAAGTATGTTACACTTACTCTGTAAATGGGATTAATGCCAAGTATTTGAAATAGAATAAGTACATTTCTGAAACATGCATGTAATTCTCTTTGTTGAATGCTTAGTCTTGAGGGGAGCCTTTTTTTTATGCTCTTATATGCAAAGAAAATGTTTAAATGTTACTTTCAATACTTTTGGTAACAATGGTTAATAAGGGAATATTTTAGATCTTGAATTTAACAGATAAAGAAGGCGTTCTAATTAGTTCTAACGTTTTTTGTATTGCATTGCCGTCTGGGTACTTCTATTTGGGCATCAGTCTTGTACGAACAGTGAAAAAAGTTAAGTGTATGTTTTCTGTTTCGAATTGCGGCGTCAGAAAAAGTTGAATTCGTCAGGGCCAATAGACAATAATTTACTAGACAATTGATATTGTATGGAGGGCATGTTTAGATACGAATATATAATGTTACCCGTGGCAACGGACACCCTTAGTGATTGTGTCGTTTACTGAGTCCATCGTCAAGGAAAATCCGATTAGTCAGTTGTTGGTAGATCGATTTCTTAAATGTATTTTGTTGTTTTGCCTTAATCTTTAAATGATTATGAAAACAGATTTGCTTTAATTGCTTTCGCAATAAATTTTCAATATATTTTTACTTTAAATCTCTAGCAAAAAATCTTCTGCGTTATAATTCAAATACGAAAAATGTAAAATTTAAAAAACAGACACGGAGGTGCTATATATACATAACAGAAGATGCTTGCAGAAACACTGGGAGATAAATCTCATCACAACAAACTGTAATGGAACTGTTTGCGGAGCTTTTAGTGAGAGTGGATGCAGTTGGGACATAATCAGTTGTTATGATTACGGCCGGATTTCGCCCTTTCATGATTATCCATATCTATTCGAAAAAAAAGAAAAAAAAGATAATGCTATGGTGAGATAAGAGACTTTAGCTATAGCTAATACTTTGTACTGGAAAGTGTTTAATGTTTAACAAATGATAATGAAATTGCATAATTTCAACGCTAGAGCAACTCATTTCTAAAAGACGCTAATCCCCTACATATAAAATGGAGTGGAAAATTAAAATGGCACATTCATGGAGGTTACGTTATCTGGGAAGAGCACAAAATGCGGGTTTACGTGTTATACTTGTTAAAATTAGCATTAATGATATTCACAATATATTGTTTAATTAGGCTTTGCTTTTTTTCCAAACTTTCATATGTAACAAATTACAAAGCGTATAACACATTATATGTTGAAAATTTTAGGCAAAATATGATCTCATTTCTGGATATGCGTCATATATATACATATATATATATATATATATCTATATATATATCATATATATATATATATATATATATATATATAGAGAGAGAGAGAGAGAGAGAGAGAGAGAGAGAGAGAGAGAGATCGTGTTTTAGGGAGAGAGAGAGAGAGTGCAAGCGAGCCAGCAACAAATAGCTTTTGACCACTTTTTAACCTTTCAAAATTCTGAATGCAGACTTGACGGGCTGGCATTGAAATATTTCTCTGACATGATGGAAAATGCCGGCAGGCTGGGAATGTCACGAAACCTTTTTAATGGCGTCAAAACAAAATAATGTGAGATTGAGAGTGTTAACTGACTAGCGTGTAAACAGATGAAAGAAGAGGATTTGCAGTATATCTCACTCTTTATTGTGTCATCCAACGCGTTCATTTTTTGTGGAAGGAATAAAAAAATAAAAAAAAGTTGCACATTTGTGAAAGTGTGTTTGGCAGTCTTATTATATTATTTTTTTACTATTCGAAAATAGAAAAAATTGCTTCCATTCTTTTTAAATGAATATGTTGTTCACAGTTACTCTTCCTTTTTATTTTGAAACTTTTCTGACGATATTTTATTTTGACTCGGAACATGTGGAAAAAGTGTAGGAAGACCTAGCCAAGAAAGAAATGACAAGTAAAATTGTTGCATTTACGGTAAACAGGGTGTCCATAAAGTCCCAGTACCGTTCTGAGCAATAAATTCCTCATTATTATATAACAATTAATGCCATCTTTTTAAACGCATAGTATTAGACTGACAGTGAAAAGTTCATTGCAGTTATTCACGTTAGCATGGAAAAATATCATCGAATCCTTTTTCAAATGTGCTGTTGCCCTTTACATTTTTTTTTATCTTTGTTTTGGCGACGGTGACTTATTATCAACAATAAGATTAAACTTTACCAACTAAATATTGTATACTGAAGAAAGCACAGATCTTTAATGGTTAATGACGAATTTTGATGTGACATCGTTACTTACTTGCGCGCGCGCAAACAGATGCACATGCCCAGACACATGGGCGCGCAAAGAAATCCACGAAAAACCCACACCCACATTCACCCACCACACCCACACGGACACAACCACAGCCTTGCACACAGACCTACCCACAGGCGCATGTATGTAGCTATATATTAGAAATTAAAAGTATAAATATATATCTTAATATTTATGTGCATGTGCTTATATATATCAAGAGGTTCATTTATTCCTTTCGTCAGGTATCATTGATGGAAATATAACATAACGCCAGAGGATACTATAAACGCAATTGGCAGGTACAATTAAGAGTACTTATGTTCTGAACTGCTCGTTCACTCCTGGAAAATGTAATCCAACTCTAAAATCAACTGGCCTTGAATAGAGGGACGAGAGATCACAACAAAGAAAAGAGAAAAAACTATGACAGAAGGCCGATATTACTGAGGAAGGAGGAATTTACATAAAAGCTGGACCTTAGTTTTAAATGCACTATATTTACATTAATTTACATAGGTCCAGGAACTAATAAGGCGGTTGATTGTCGATCCACCGGAAACACGTGGCTGGGGCAACAAGACATGGAGTTCAGAATTTTGCACAAACGAGTTATTGAAATGCAAGGCTTATTCCAAAGGGTTCCCAAGTTCTCCCACAATCAGGCACAATGTTTGTCTGCAAAGAGATTGTATCCTAGCATAAGTACTGAGGCGAGGGAACACGCGGGCGAGCGTTACACACTGCTTTCTTTTAATGAAAAAAATTTACAAACAGCTCAGAGGGAATGGAAATGACCGGGAGTTTACAGAAGGAACTATTACGTTCCTTGAATTAACTAGGGGATGTTCACTAATATCACAAGGGGAATAATCACAGCACTGAACCAAGGAGGAGGCAGGGGGATCAGAAAGGGGTGAAGTGGTGTCTGCAGGGCGAGGTAGCAGACACCACTTCACCCCTTTATATATATATATATATATATATATATATATATATTATATATATATATATATATATATATATATATATATATATATACATACATACATACTACACACGCACAAGCACGCATGCACAGACATACACTCACACACTCGCACACATAAATATATATATATATATATATATATATATATATATATATATATATAGATATATATATATATATATATATGTATATATATATATATATATATATATATATAATATATATATATATATATTCCTCTCTTTAAATGGCTTTCAGAATATATTTTTTACCGAGAAGCCGATATATACTAAGCAATATTCTCATTTAAATAAGAAAGGAACTTGGGCATTTCTTCGCGGATCACTGGATAGACTTCGAAAGGGCATCTTGGAATTCCATTCGAAAAATCCGCAGAGGAGATCAAAGGTATTGGTGGTTGACTCTCTCTCTCTCTCTCTCTTGCCCGTTGGCGTAGGGGGAATAGTGCCGTCCGCGCACCTCATGCAGCATATTGTATATATATGGCCTGGCTGTTAACTTTGCTTTTTTCTTTTAGGATAAAATATCCAGTTTTGTTGTTAAATAGTTTATTTTTTTTATTATTATAATTTTTTTTACTGAAAACTTCATATCCGTGGTTTTTTTCCCTTTAAGATAATATATCCAATTATGTTGTTAAATAGCTTTTTATTTATTTATTATTATTATTATTATTATTATTATATTATTATTATTATTATTAATTATTATTATTATTATTATTATTATTATTATTATTATTATTATTATTATTATTAGCATTTTACTGAAAGCATCATATCCGTTAGCTTATACATATTAGCAATTCGTTTTGATCGAGTTGGATTTAGCTATATCGAGATTTTTCCATTAAATTCTGTGTTGCCAAATAACGTCCACATGAAATTGTGTTTTGGCAATTTCAGCCTCGCAATAACTTTTCCCTTTTGTGCAAATATGTTCTTCCTGTGTGATACCATTCTTATCATATACCTTTGGAGGAACCCCTTTCAATTACTTTAGTACACTGCCATTTACAAATGTTGATATTTACAGTTAATGAGTTACATTTATCTCGAGTATAATAAATAATTGTAGGTAGGTAAATGTGTCAGCGTACTTACGATGAGATTCATAATTCATTTGCTGTAACTACGCACAGCTAAATAACTTTGTTTTTCAAGTACACGTGTGTTTGTTGGCGCGTGCATGATATATGTCCGGACTACAGAACATTTGCAAATTAATTGTTTAACTTTTTTGTATTACGTAAATTATATACCTAATATACATTTGATGGCCTAATCTAATGTGTATACGAGATAACATATGGGTAAACGGCGATCAAAATATGTGAATGTCATTTAAAGAAGAAAACAACATTTAAGGGTTTCAACTTTTTCCATTGAGATTTTCAATTTCCATTGAGCACTCCATCCCTCACGCCCAAATTTTCCATTCTGTCTTGCGACTTCTGTCCTATGCTGGACATTCCATTTGCATTCTTTCCTCGCCTTTCTCTCTCACTTTTTCCAGCGTTTTGCCCACGGCTTCTTCTTTTCCTTCTCAGACTCTCGTACACAGACGATCGAAAACTGGTGTGTAAATATATACATATGTATATATATTTATATATATATATATATATATATATATATATTATATATACACATATATGTATATAAATACAGATGTATATGTATATATATTTATAAATGTTTTAGTATATATATACATACACAAATATTTTATATATTTAAGACTTTACATAACTCAATCCTTCACTCTTTCCTTTTAGTTATCTATCCGTGTATCTTTCTCTCTTTCTGTTTATCTATCTATATATATATTGTTATGAACCCTCAATGGTTCATCAGGTTCCTTAAGTTTTAGAACATTCGGGACTTGGAAAAACTAGCAGAGATAGAGCCCAGCAACGGAGGGAGGAACTAAACAAACAAAATAAAGTTACTTTAAACTAATTTATTAAAATTAAGTATTTACACCTTTATACAAATGAGTCAGTACGTCAGTCAATACCCTTTAAATCAGATCCTCCATTAGTGGATAGATAAGTGTTATTTAAAAGCAGCTTAACAGTCCATAAATCAAAAATTTACTCAAAAGGTCTGTACCAGAGTTAGTATTACTTCAAAGTTAAACAGAACATTTACATAATTATATGCAACGTTATTTAAATAAATAATTAGGCACAAAATTAATCATTCAAAATGAGCCAGTAGCATTACTCCAAATTATTAATGTACTCAAAATTAGTCAGCATCAAAATTAAACATCAATACAGAGTTAACCACCCACTTAAATCATATAACCACAAGCACTTAAATCATTCAAAATATGAAAATAATAAACATCGTAAATGAGCAGTAAAATATTACATTACTTTAATGTGCGTCTTCTAAACCATTCTGAGAATTAGGCAAAACAAGGCATCATTAGGTCAACCTACAAAGGTCACTCTCCACCTAAGGAGATTACAGCTTACGACACAGCAATAACAGACAATCCTATACACTGGGTCATCAATACAGCTCCACGCTGCCAATGAGGTTACCCTCCACACACTGTCACTCCCCAGCTGACAAAAATACCACAATGATGCCCAATGGAGCCACACTCCACTTGACGTCGTTCTCCATACGACGAAAACACGCTAATTCCTGCCAAGGCTGCTGCCCAATGAGGTCACACTCGGAACCTCTCAACGACGAAAACACGCCATTGCTGCTGCCCAGTGAGGTCACACTCGACAAGTCGTCCTCTCGACGACGAAAACACGCTAATGCTGGCCAAAGGCTGCCGACCTCCAACTCAAAGTCATACCAAGTGCGACGGCTTCACACCAAATATCCAGGTGTCTCGTACCTGACGCTGACTCATACTGGTCCACAGGTAGGCATACCTGACTGACTGACTGACTAAAAACAACGGTTAGGTAACAAGTTAGTTTATATTATGAATGATCAGGCGGTTGAGCCCTCGTTCTTTCCAGAATTCGTCTTGATCTTATCTTCATGGGGGAATGTTTCTATTGTCAACATTCCCTCACGAAGATCAAGACGAATTCTGGAAAGAACGAGGGCTCAACCGCCTGATCATTCATAATATAAACTAGCTTGTTACCTAACCGTTGTTTTTTCAAATGTTTGTGCTCTTACTTGTCAGTTCCTTGAGGTGACATATCACATTTTAGTGAACAAGACCACAGTTGATGGTCCCCCCCCCCCCTCGAAAGCTTTAATCCTGTACAAGAAATATATATTTTAAACTACAAGGGGATTTTACTTCATTGTGGATTGTATCCCCATTTACTTAGAGGTACGCCATAGTACCTGGCTTCTGCATATATATATATATATATATTATATATATATATATATATATATATATATATATATATATATATATATATATGTGTGTGTGTGTGTGTGTGTGTGTGTGCTGTGTGTGTGTGTGTGTGTGTGTGTGATGCGTTTTGTTGTGTGTGTGTGTGTGTATGTATATGACGAATTATTACAATTTATTCGGACGCGTTTTGCATTCAGTTGAATGCATCCGTATGGTTTGTACAATAAATAATGGCCAATATAAATTATGTAAATTTGCAAGTTGTCTGAAAATAATTTACCAAGTAATTAAAATAGAATCCAAAATTTCACGAGAACCATCTACCATGGAAAGAGATAAGCAAAAGTTAAAAGAATGTCCACAAAACTATATGTTTTAAGAAAGATGCAAGGGCAGTGGAGGTGAACTGGCTGTTCAACTGCGGAACAAGTGCTTAATGAATAGACTGCGGGACAACAACTAATTTTATTTTCTGACTGAACTTGAAATTAACTTATGTCCTTTTAATTTCTTGTGGTATTTAGTCAATTATTAGTGCATCTTTACGCATGTGTGAAATTTTGGTTTTCATTTTAACTAGTTTGTAAATTATTTTTAGACCTCTCGCAAATTAACATAATTTATATTGGCAATAACAAACCATGAGGATGCATTCAGCTGAATGCGAAACGCGGCGGAATAAATTGCAATAATTCATAATGTTTGTTTCTGCTCCTGCTCCCTGTGTATTTATATATGTTTGTATTATATATGATATATATGTATGTATATACATGATATATATGTCTGTGTATATATATATATATATATATATATAATATATATATATATATATATATGTTTCGTTCTTTATATGCGATTTTATTTTCTCATGGAATGTGTTACAGAAGACTCCTTTGTTGTCTTACACTACATTCTTGTATTTCGGAAATCTTGAAGAATAAGCGACGAAACAACCTTGAGTTTGCTTTGCAGAAGTCCCCTGCAGATCGGAATATTTCTCGGAGGGTCTGAAGTATTGCTTTTCGTTTCTCCTTGTTAGTCCCACCTGTGTTTGGCTCAGCTTCCCTGCAGCTTTTATCTTTTCTGTGTTACCTTACTTATCTTTTTTTATTTCTCTTGCTTCTACCTGTACTAGAAGTTGCTTTGAATTCAAGTTTTTTTTTCTTTTTATCACGAGGAAATTAATCCAACAACGTCAAGCTTATGTAAGTGATAATAAATCACATACACCCACTCACACACACACACACACACACACACACACACACACGCATATATATATATATATATATATATATATATATATATATATATGTTTTGTGTGTATGTATGTATGTATTCATATATTTTGTGTGTCTAGTGTGAATTTTCACTCATATATGCAGGACATTATGTTGACAAATATTAAACCATCCATATCGTTTAATATCCAGTTCGCTATACCTCGGGAATGATTTATTCGCAATAGGAATTATATTTCATGAGTTGTTTGTCCTTGGCAGAATATGAACCATTGCCTGATTCAGAAGCAACGATAGACAGTGACATGACCACCTGGCTCTCTCTCTTAATATCCGGGTGATCAGAGTAGCTGGAAAGTTAAAGCTACTATTCTGCCGTTTCTGAAACAGGCAACGGTTCGAATCCTGTCAAAGACGAAGTTATTATCAACTATGGTTCCCTTTGCAGGAAGTAGTGTGTGCGCGCGCCCACAATAAACTGAGTATGAACGACACAAGCTCCTTAAAATCATATTCCGTTCCCGTATGTAAGCAACGTTCTATCTAACTTTATTCTAAATCGGCTTAACTGGTAATCTCGAGCGAGCTTCCCAGAACTCAGATATGTAAATTTATCATAGATTAAACATGATTGTTACATTTTACTGTATTGTTAGAATCCCGGGAAGTTATACATTTTGATGACCTAAGAACTGCAATAAAGTTAGGTATATTTTGAGTCTTTTGTTGAGTTCCTATTATTAAAAAGCTGATTAAATTTGATATTCGTACGCACACGCCATTATATATACACACAGTTGAAGTGTTTCTGGGAGCAACAGATGAAATAGAGGAAATACGTTTTAATCAGTCTTTGTTTTCTTACCAACTTCTGAGGGATTTCCACCTTCGAAAGAAACGAAAGACAATAATATTATGTGGAACCACAAGATTTCGGTAGAGAGGCTCTCAAAAACATTAAAGATATTAAGAGATTATTTTGGCCTTAGATTAAATATATTTAGTGAATGTGACCAGGAGAATGATGCATGTGTTAGCTAGCGCGTGGATAAGTGCGCATTAATGTACCAACTTATCAAGAAGATTTGCTTGAACGAAATGTAAGAAAGTTTCAGATAAACTAACGTAGTATAATGGCAGGTATCATCTATAGTATTATATGGAACTAGATCACGCTGTGAATTCTGATCTCCATTACAGTAATAACACAGAGAATAACATTAAATCAAAATAAGGGTAATAGCTCACCACATGCGTCATGAAGTGTTTTTTGTTTTTGTGAGAACACAGGTAAATGGAACAGGAAACCTAATGTCTCCTATCCCATGCCCGGAAAACTCAAGAAAAGGCAAAAGAAGGGAGTGATATGTTCAATATGTTCAATATATATATATAATATATATATATATATATATATATATATATATTATATATATATATATATATATATATATATATATTCAGTATGAAAATTGTGTAAGAAGTATGTCAGGAGAAGCGATTGATTTTCACTTTAAACACAAGTTCATATGAAATATTTGAGGGATATTGATGAAGTTTCTCCATCAAAACAATATTGTGCGACATATTTGCGAAACCCTGATTCATTTCTGTCATAAAAACAATATTATGTGACTTATTTGAGGACCAGATAAGTGAGTAGTATTAATGTAATATGACGCGACATATTTGAGGAAGATTGATGAATTATTTCCTTGAAAGCAATATCGCATGATACATTTAAAGAACACAGAGTGTTTTATTATGAAAACATATTATCTTTTCGTAGATTTTCACGTGGTGCACTGTAGGCATTACTTAAGTTTCTTCGAAGCGTTCCTTCGGCCCCTAACTGCAAACCCTTTCTTTCCTTTTACTGTACCTCCGTTCATATGCACTTCCACTTGATATGCACCCTCTCATAACAATTGTTTCATTGTGCAACTGGAGGTTTTCCTCCTCTTACACCTCTCAAGCCTTTTTAATGTCAATTTCAGTTTCAGCGCTGAATGATCTAATAGGTCCCAGCGCTTATCCTTTGGCCTAAATCCTGTATTCTATTCTATTCTATCTAAGGCAAGGCAGTGCGATGTTAGGCTAATTCCGTTTAATTCTATTGTGCTTCCCATGACCTGCTCAGTGAATTTCGAACCTGGTAGTCAGTTGACAGTAGCGGGTATCATCTTGCTTGGGGAAGGGCAAATCTCATTCCTTAATTCGTGCTCGTTGCCGTTAAGGTAACACCGTCAGGAGGTCTGTATGTCTTTGTTTAGTTTAGATACACTACTTAACTTCAAAACAAAAAGAACATTCTCTTTTTTCTCTATCTTTTTTTTTATCGCTGAAATGAAATTAGCTTTTCGGATATCCACAGAGGTGACAAATTGACTTCGTAGATTACGTGTATGCAATGATTTGTACGGTGCTGCCATAATGAATACAACGTAAGGTGCTAAGATACAACAAATTGGATGTATAAAATGAAACATTCTTAGAAATAGATAAACTGAGAGAGAGAGAGAGAGACACTTCACAAAACAACACTGCTTAGAAACAGCAGAAGTGAGACTGACCAAAGGCGAAAACATGAGGTGAAAACATTGCGGTCAGGAAAATCCGTGAGAGAACCAAGCAAATCCCTCGGTGTCAGTTTGGAAGCGAACGTCCAGAAATACTGTCGTGGAAGAAAAAGGTGAAGAAAAAGGTGGACAGGAGGTAAATCTAGCGATGAGCAACGCAGGAGATAAAAAGTCGTCAAAGGAGGTGGGCAAAAGTGACACTTGACGCGATTGGAATCTTTTGTGAACGCGACGAAAGAGGCGAAGGTCCTTTTGGAACTCTTCAGATTTCGAAAGGTGTAAAATGTCCTTCATTCTGAGATACCAGTAAAAAGGATATAACCTCACAGCTTTCAATCAAAGGGAAATATTGTACAGAGAAGAGTGCTGGAAAAGGGAAGTGTGTCTAGGGTAACGACTTGTTAAAAGAAACGTTTTATGGCAAAATGGGTGATTTTAGAATATTCGCATCTACAACGTTTATGGCATGTTCAGTCATCGTTTATAATGCACAGCTGTTAATCACTTTTGAAGAATATTCACCTGTATGTCAGTTTAATGTCAAATTCCATCATACCACAAAAATAAAACGGGAAAAATTGAATTACTCTTCACACAAGATTGTATAAAGATGTGCCGTCTACGCATCTTGAATTTGTTACTGCAAATGCTGAACATCGAAGCTCATAATGTACTAGTTGGTACGAAGGAAGACGTACACTTTATATGGGTGTAATATTTAAGTAGGTACTGCTAATTTGTAATTGAACCTATAGTACCTCGCAGAACATTTGAACATGCGATACATATTTTGCATAAATTTTCACAAAAATTGCATGTCTGTTTTTCAGGTGATATTATTCGATTGAAGAAATTTTCTGTATCCGTCTTACAAAATAGTTGTACAATAAATTATTTGAATTCAAATTAAAGTGCCATACCCTATCTTGCGCAATCCTGCTTAGTCTAATCCTGTCTATTGTAAATAGACTGACAGAGAGTTTAACACTTTTTAACTGACATAGTTTAGTGACCTCATGCAAGAACGAGTATTGAAAATGAAACGAAAATTGTAACATTTTCGAATGAGATGAGCAAGCACCGTCATTTTTTTTAAATCTGAATACTTAGCTATAACAGGAAATTTCATAAGAAAAAACCCATAGCAAGAATATTATATAGAATCAAGCAAACTATTTATCAATCTTGGCAATGATATGTACTATTTATGAGCATCAAAGTTAAGTTAATGAATTTAGCTGAACATTTCATCAGGTGACTTCTACCCGAATGCCGCTTGAATCGGACATAATCACTTCATCATGATGAAATGAGTTAAATGAGATTGCAGTTACTGCTTGTATTACTGAAGGAATGTATTGTATTGTTTGAATTCTGCTCGAGTTACGAAAAGAACACATGAAATGTGAACCTTGCCTCTAACCCATCCACCCACACCCGAAAAATGTCCCAAAATAAGTTTTTCAGAATGTTTGAGATCATACATTTATAGGGTGTATGCATCTGAATTAATCTTGAATGTCTGAGATGAAGTCTTCACCTTTAAACTGTGAAAATATGATGGGGGCACCTTTAACTCGGTTACAAACTGTGTGAAAATATGATGAGGGGGAATTCGGTTATTTATGGTCTTGTATACCGTAGCGCTATGTTGTATGCTTTTCATTTTGTTGGATATTATAGTTTTCTATCATATACTGGGAAATTAAAAAGGTTTTAATTTGAAAAGATGTTTAAATGTAAAATTTAGAAATAAATAAGAGATGTGGGAGATGTGCGACTCTGTCGCCATGTATAAGTTGAGGTATAACATGAATATAAGTCATCATACGATGACGAGGCTGAAGCCTAAGTTTTATTGTATATTTTCCATATCAGGGTTACAAGAAAATCTCTTTACAATCTTAAAGCTCGTATTTGAATAGCTAATAATTTTGAGATATTTAGTAGCGCAATATAACAGTCGTTAATGTAAAAACCACGCAAACACATGCACACACATATATATAGTATATATAAATATAAATACACACACACACACACTTATATATATATATATATATATATAATTTATATATATATATATATATATATATATATATATATATATATATATAGTATATATATCTGGATCATTGTTCATTTCTGTGCAACCAATAAAAGCCTTTCCGTTTGTCGGAAATGTCATAATGTTGATAGCATAATGATCCACCTCGTCCGAAACTATGTACTTTATACCCGAGGATGAATTATTATGATTCAGCCAAGCGAGTATCGTATATCATTTTGTTCCAGGCGCCCAGACCTGATAGATTGCAGCTCTCTCTCTCTCTTGTCTCTTTCGCTTCTCGTTCCATCTCTCCCCTTGTTTTTATTCTCCTTCCTCTTCATTTGTTTCCTGTTTTTCCTATTGCATCTTCTCAACTTCAAAAGTGGTTGCCTTTTCCAGGCTGTGAATGAAATCATAATAAAGAATAACGTTTTTATTCCAATTACACACACCCGCTCACAAACACACACAACACACACACACACACACACACACATATATATATATATAGATATATATATAAATATATATATATATATATATATATATATATATATATATATATATATATATATATATATATATATATATGTGTGTGTGTGTATGTATGTATGTATGTAATATGTATGTATGTTTATATATATATACGTGTAATATATATATATATATATATATATATATATATATATATATATATATATATATATATATATATATATATATAGATATGTGTGTGTGTGTGGTGTGTGTTTGTGTGTGTGTGTGTGTGGTGTGTGTGTGTGTGTGTGTGTATGACTGTTAAAGATGTTCTGTTACAACAGAATAATGAAAAACGTTTTTATTCCACTCAAAATCCGAAGTAGCAACGATAGAAGTTGAAGTGAATATTTAAATTGTGGCACAGGTTGAATTTCAAGTCAATGGCCCCTTTGTTCCATGTGAATTGGTTTCATCTACTGAAATGATAATAATAGTAATTAGACTGCCCTTGACAAAGATTAGTTTTTATAATAGGAAATTTGAAGAATAATGAAAACTAGTAGTAAGACTTAGGAGAGATGGAAAGACAGAGAAAAGGGACAGTAAAACGGAAATGCATTGATGAGTAGAGCAAAGCAGAGAGAGGTCGCTTGTACGAATAGAGTGTTCAACAACAAAACGTGTATACAAAAATAACGTGAAATGCAAGAGTTCAAAATAGGCAAACAAATGAAAAGCAAGAAAACAAGCAGGGGAGAATTAAGGAACCAATAAAACGACCTGGAAGTGGAAGACGAGAGGAGGAAGGGAGAAAGAAGATGAACTGCCGCTATAACTGAAGTCTTTCCGGTTAATTTGTCATTTCGTATGAGTTTCTGTGGAACAAAATGTTACGCTTCACTTTATGATGCTTGATAATCATAAGTTAAACTGAAGAATACTGCTGTTATTGTTCAAACTTTTACCTTGTAATGAGCACATTACGTGATTTATTTTAAGCGTAGTTACGCTATGAAATCGGAAGTTTGTCACTACCAACAGACTTGGGACAATGGTGACATGGGACTCAAGACAAGAAAATCAATGGCAGAAGATAAAAATGAAGTGGTACCACTTAGAGAAATTAGGTCGATAACAAAGAGACCGGGGAAAAGGAAAATGAGCTGGAGGACATACCGCGATCACTATGCATGTAGAGGGCGTGGCGTAACCACACTCGCTCCTTGAGAGACCGGCTCTGAGAAATTGCATGTCGTAGCTCCTGTTGATGTCAATAAGCCTTACGCTCTTACCGACCTTTCAACAAAGATGACATGTCATATCTCCTTGTTTGTCTGTTGTCCTTGAATTTGTGATAATTTTAACGTCTCCCTCTCCCTCTTTTAAAAGAAAAAAATACATATGTCCAGAAATATGATAAATAGAGTGTTATACAAAACGTTATGTACTGAAAGAAGATGGTGCATCAAATCATTGTCACGTTTACATGCAGTCGCTTATTATTAACTGATGAATTTGTTCCTCACTGACTTGAAGCAGCGCCTCCGCTGCTGAACATGGCATAATGCTCAGATGTCGCAGAGTTATAACAAACAAGGTTAATCTCTATTTCATGGAAGCACCAGCTCCTAGTAAGGTATTTTCTGTATAATGGTTTCGAAAAAAAAACAGTGATTGATTGATTGTGTATTATATCTGGCGTCACACATCTGGGTAATTGACACCGGAAAAAACAGTGGTAGTGCCGAATTCTTAAAAAGTAATCACAGACTAAGTATTCAAATACTTACTGAATTCAAGTTCATACTACTTTTGTTTTTGTATTTCATGCAGTGTTTTGGCTTTTGTATTGTCAGTCTCATATAAAATCTTTTAGCCAAAAAAATATGACATTTAACATATCATAACTTAGGTTTTTGCGTGACTCGACATTTTCAGGTATTTAAATTATTTTTTCAACTTCTCTCATTATGGTTAGCTTGTACTTTATTAAATTCATTTTCTGTGAAAATTGGTGATATTCTCCAGGAGTCTTCATTTAAATTATAAATAAGTACTGCTCCCACTTGCTGGTTCTCATATTATTGTTTGATTAGAGTATCTTTTTTGTATAATTAAATTATTGTAAACGCTTTGTTAATCATATTCCTTAGCGAACGGATGTGTTTTTTCGGTCATTCATTGCATTTTTCCCCAAAAATGTTCGTTCCATACGTGAGATTATTCATGGTATGACGAATGGTCTCATTTCCATTTATATAACTGATAAATTAAAATTCATTCTCACTTTCCAGTTAAAAGGAGGTCACTGAAGCTGCTCTCAGTAATCATTTCCCCAATTTCCTCGCTTTTCACTGACAATGAGTCTCTGGAAGAGGCTTCCTGATATATATATATATATATATATATATATATATATATATATATATATATATATATATATATATATATGGAAGCTGAACACTGCCATAAAAAATCAAAAGGAGATTTATGTCTTACTTTTTTATCCTTACATAAATGGGTGAACAGTGCCCAGCATCCTGAAAATTTAGGCAATCTTTTGGATAACATTAAGGTTGATAGTGAGTTCGATATGAAAGGGTAATTGTGGATTAATAATATGTATGTAGTATAGGGAAGTACTAGTTGTTGGGGATATAAGTAAATAGTTTGGTACTGTGTCATAAATTATTATAATAAATAACGAGCTAATTTTTTTTTTTGTGGTTAAATGTATTCCAGATCTCTCTCTCTCTCTCTCTCTCTCTCTCTCTCTCTCTCTCTCTCTCTCTCTATCTCTCATGTTTCATTGTTCAGTTTACCGATTACATCCTTCCTTTTTTATGGTTTTGCCGTTTCTTACTTGGCAGGGCAAGAGTAGTTCAAGTCTCCAATATAACGGAAGGCTTAATAGAGAAATCGAATCGGCCACAGATTCCCACACGGTCGAGTCTGGCCTCGAGGTATTGGATTTCTTTTCTTAGGTGTTCTCCCCATGTCTTCAGCCTTGCCCGTTAAGTGCCGGAATATGGCAGCTTGGTTGATATGGCAACGTAGACGTCTCAGGGGAGGTGTGGTATTATAAACGTGTTGGTATTATAAATGTGTTGTAGAGATTGGCTGTTGCCTAGTGAACGTTGAAATTGATTTGTAGAATTTGTCAGTCGCCTGTTCGTTGTTTATAGGGAGTGGTATTAGCCATCATTGCCAATCCTAATTATCACTGATATCACCGGGTTAGGAGGCTGAAGATTCCAAGAGACACATTTTCGCTGAGGTCATAGGAGGCAAGCCCCTTTTTTTTATAATTGTTTTCATCAGATCGAAATTCTATGGTAGAGTATAATTGTTTATCGCCGGTGATCAAATTCTTATCAATAAGATTTTCGCATTATTCCAGAGTAAACCCTGGAACGTACCTGAGAGTTGTCTCGTATTTATCCGTGGTTTCCAAAATATGGTTTTATGTTGCTCGAATGAAGAAATTCTGGGAGAAAAGGCATATATTTCTCTCCTAAGAGGAATTAATTTTATTTCCAATAAAATAGAAATATATTTCTTTTTAATGAAAACTGTAAACAAACTCACTGTGAAAGAAATGTATTAAAAAATGAAGAAAATCACTTTTCACTTGTTGGTTACTTAGGCATGTGCTGGAAAATTTCCTGTGAGGGTATATTCAGATATATATATATATATATATATATATATATATATATATATATATAATATATATATATATATATATATATTTGTGTGTGTGTGTGTGAATCGTGAAAATATTCTGTTACAACATAATTTCGTCGAATAAAAGGAGGCTTTTTTTGGGCTCTTTTATTATATGTAATATATATATATATTATATATATATATATATAATATATATTATATATATATATATATATATATATATAAAGTAGATTCTCTTCTGCATTAGTTTATCCAAATAACGTTCACTGGCGCACGGGAAACGCAAATTGTAGAGGAAAACGGAAGAAATATCCCACTACGTCTCAAGATGCAAAGGGCCTCTGTTTAGGCAAAGTTACCTATTCACCGGTTGTTGTGTTTTTCACTCGGTTGAACTCGGAATTCGGGGTCTGTGGGGTGGAAACTACAAAGGAGGAAAGGAGGAGTACCTACACCGGGTTTATGCAAACCTCTTCCATTTATTTGTAAAACGCGATAAAATGTCGTGAAAAAGAGTTGCTAATTATGGTACTAGCCATAGTGAATTTCAACTTTCATTGTTTACATCACACATTTACGTTTGAATTACATTCATATTTCTTTACAAGACAAATTACGTGAAAAAAGTAGGCTATCTTTTCTTTCATTTTGTCGGTGTCCAATTTCTTATCTCCAGATCGATCGAAATGCAAAAGTAAGTCATTTATAAGGTAGATGAGATCAGATTCATGTAAGGCAGTTGCTATTCCGATATCCGTAATTCAAACATTTCACATCAGGTACTGAATAAAAGAAAACTAAAATCAACACATTCACTATAGTGAAAAGCGATGTGGAAAACAAAGCAATATTTTGTGTTGCGGCCATTGGCTAAAAAGTAATGTTAATCAAATTAAATATAGTCCGCTACGAAAATCAAAGTTTATCCCACCAAGAAACAAGTAATAATACTTTTGCTCACGGCAAAGGAAATGTTCTATCAAATTAAACATCTGGAAGATAACCGAAAGTGCTTATAACGTTGAACAAAAAATTGACTATAGTCAACTTTTTGCAAAATTTGAGTGAAGAATTTTGATCATTTTAGTTTTTCTCACTATCTAAAATACTCTTTAATACTTTACCACTTTAACCAACCACCGAAAAACAGAGGGGAAAAAAGTGTCAGGTTGTTGGGTATTCGTAATGGATTCTGATGAGAAGATCTGTAAAAAGATTCTGTCTGTCATTAAAATTTTTTTTTTTTGAAATATCGTTCGGTCTTTGCAATATTGCAAAGACAGAATTTGTTTGAATTCTAAGAGCACTTCCATGTCAAGATAAGGTTTCTCTTAGAATGAAATATCGTATGCGACTTTTTCCGCATAAGAAAAAAGTTGAGTCGAGAAATGCTCATCAAATCAATATCAATATCCTTTGGGAAAATATTCGAGCATAAAAATTCTACCTAGCATCAATAACACCCAAAAATTGCAAATAGACTGCTATTCAGATACGCTTGAATTCTCTCTCTGTGGCAAACTTTCTTATTAATGCTCAAAATGGTGATTATTTTATGCGAAACTCATTGCGTAAAGATTCTTAATTTTAATTCCGCCTCTGCGAGCTAACCAATAATAAGTCAAGAAGATATATAGTGGAAATCTAAAAACCTCCATTTTTTCGAGAGATTTAATTTTGCTGACGGTCCATTTGGCGGCGAAAGTATCTTAGGAAAAGTATTAAACGACGTTTAAATTGATAGTGCTACAGGGACAGTTGGTGACTTATCCAACTTTGGATATCTGTTCCCTTCAGAAAAATTTTTCTACTATTCGCTTCAATTTATTTAAGTCGTTGTTTTTGATAAATCCGAATCTTCAAGTGATGATGCTTTCTTAAAGCGTTTGTCTTAATCGTTTTCTGACTTTCAGTTTTTCAAGCTTACGACTTTTTCCATTCACATCCTATTAACCTAACAAAAGTTGTGCAGAACAATGTTCCTTTACTCACATACGCAAACAAAGACGCGCATAATATATATTATATGTATATATATAAATATATAGTATATATTTATATATATATATATATATATATATATATATATATATATATATATATATATATATATATATATACATACGTATATAATCATCATATATATTGACCTCTTTGAACACTATAGAGTGTAATGCAGGACCTTTTTTATGGGAAAACATTGCATTTCTCTTAGGAATTAGTTTATGATCAGTGTCGTAGGGAATGAAAAATTCATGATTGTAAATAGTTCGTCCGTGTTTTTACTTTAGACGTCCGTTGTTATCTAACACTTGAGTCTGCAGCTTAAAATCTGACTGACAACTTTTCACTTGATTAAATTCCCGACGACACCCACATCTCCGTAATAACTAATAGGAAATAAATAATAGCTTTTTTTCTCGAACTGATCATTACTGACCTGAATCGCTCGCAAAGCATTGGGGTGTAATCTTTTGCTGTTCGTCTGATTTGTAAGGGTTGTGACTAAGAAAGTTTTTATAAGGAAGAAAACTCTGGGTAAGATTTCAGATCAACTTTATAATGTACTGATATTTTGTTGTTGATATTAGCGGGAACAGTGATAGCACTAGTGGTGGTGACGACAATATTATCAATGGATTTTTTTATGATAATTAGCTTTAGGAGGTCATAAAAGAGAGAGCAAGATGCAAAAGCGGCAAATAAAAGAGAACGAATATCCTTGACAAACCTGAGTAGCATTAGTAATACTTATATTCCAGTAATGTCTCTTTCATCTATAGCCTTGCACCTTATATCTTATAAAACAAATGCCTTTCTAGTTTTCTATATGGCTCCTGTCGTTAAATTTATATCATAGTTTGGGCTATTTAATCTTGATTCTTCCATTAAAATGGTAAATTGAGTAAATCAAGATGAAAAATGTGCGGGATTCATTAGGAATTTTCTAATGAGTTTTCTTTCCCAAGGAAGAGCAAACTTTATCCCCATAATGAAAATACATTCTTTACTGTGTGCGATGTCTGTAAATGTGTTTTGGTTTTTCATGACAGAGTGAAAGTTAATGCTATTTGTTGTGAAGTATTGTTCCTTTTTGTTTAACAGAAAGTGGATTCACGAAAAAAAGTTTAACCTGGATGTGCTTACATTTCCGATCGGTCGAATCCAGAACTTTTAACCTTGTGTGCAATATCACCTGCAGACATACTATCGGATCTCAGCCCCATGCTTTTATTTTATGACGATTAATAGCAAATAATTTACAATTCCTTTAATGAGTTAATGACGATGTATTTGCCGATGTAGGAGATCCGTCTTGGACGCATTTTAGAGTTATTGGTAGTGTTTTAACCACTGCCCGATATCATATTTTCACTTACTGGGGGGAGAGTAAGACTCGCAAAAAAAAATAAAAAAAAAAAAAAAAAAAAAAAAAAAAAAAAAAAAAAAAAAAAAAAAAAAAAAAAAAAAAAAAAAAAAAAAAAAAAAAAAAAAACTACTTTGTTGCTGTTGTAGTTGTTGTTGTTGTTGTTGCTGGTCTTGTAGGGGGGTAGGAAAGCCTTATGAAAAAGCCGAGAAAGGTCTGAAAAAAGTGTTTCGCGTTGAGTTACAGATACAAAAATATTAGGATAGGATATTTATGATTTATTTATTAGCATGAAAATGTGGAAAATAAATAATGTGCATGTTAAACAGTACAGAACAATTATTTCTAAAAAAATATAGCGGATTTATTTTAATTTTCGTTGGTTAAACAACTTGCTATTTGACCCTAGATTTTAGCATGCGCCCCAAGTAAGCTGGAGGTCGGATCCCCCTTGTTATGACTAGCATAAGAAAAATAACAAATATTTAATTATAGTAGTCATATACTTTTAACTGCTTCTGTAAATGTAAGAAAACTTAGCGAACTCATCATAACTGAACGAATAGTCATGGCTCCTGTTAAGTAATGCTTTGTAATAGAATAAAATAAATGTCAAATAAATATGAATGATGGGGATAATAGTCTTCTAATCGGACATGCAACGAGTGATTACATCTGCCAAAGCAATATGTACTCAGAAATCCAAATTATACATTTATCAAGCAATTACATTAAAATATAAGGTTATTTAATTGGTATTATCAAACTTCTGAAACAGAGCGGCTTTCCTGGAGATTTTGAGATTTAGTGGAGACTAAAGGATTGATGATGAAGGGGGTGTGATATTCATTTAATAATTAGTGATAGATTTGATTGCTCCTTCGAAGAGGGACGGTGGAATAAGAGCTGTTAAACCTTCGTAAAACGTATTGATCATATCAGAGGCAATCTGGGAGGTCAAGCTGCAAAACTCCCATAATTGTGGTTTTCTGTTGGCATTATTGATTCGAGGGATTTACTTTTTACTATATCACAATACCATAATCCTCTGCCTCTCCTTCTCGCTGTCGGCATATCAGTTTTCATTCATCTAAGTCTTTTGGGAAGATGTTGTTAGTCCCACTCATTCTACAACTCGGTTATGATCCAGCAGGCATCAAATTACCAGGAACATATATTCAATTCAATTCATTACATGTCATGACGTGTGAAATGTTACTCTAAACATTTCAGCGACGTGGAGGGAGGGAGCCTGCGATACTCCGTTAATATGTAAGACTTCTGTTTGAACTTCATTCAAGATCAGAAGTTTTTCTTAATCTTTTATGAACATTGACCAAAATAGTGCAACCAGAAAAGAGACAGTGAGACGCCATGCGGTAGCAAGGATACGGAATTGAGAATGGTCGAAAATGTCATCAATCAGACAAATGCCACTTGCATTATGTCTGTCAAAGGAAACAAGGGGGGAAGCTTGTAATGTTTGAGAACAATCTTATATAAGGATAAGATCGCATTAACATTTTTGTAACTCTAATGAAGAGTAGTAAAAACAAACAAGACATTCATTACTTTACTTTTTCAAAGCATACAAGAAAATTCAACAGAATATGTATGGAAAACTGTGTTGACAAAAAGGCGATGAAAACATTATTTGGCGTAAAACCTCAAGATTTTATTGTCAGGACAGGCAGTGTGTCATTCAAAATGGCTAACTAAAGGGCATTTGGAACACGGTATTTTTATGGTTATATTCTCGTTTTTTATTATTTCACAAAGGAAAATTTTTAAAACAAATTTTATTATAAGGAAACGGAAATATCATAACAATTCTGAACGAATCCCTCATTAAGTAGGCACAAGCGGCTGGTATCATGATATATACCATTCTACTTCGACACCCCAGGGGATAATCCAACACGATTTCATCCTGAATTACGGCAAACAATCAACAAGACCAGAAACTTTTGTTTTGCCTTTATTGAGAAACGCTGTAACATTTCATATTTTCCTGCAAGTATTTCAGGGATTACTTTTCATAACGGATGACACATCAGGCATTTAGGAAGGGTAAATCTGTTAACTAAAACTCTTGAGCGTTTTTGGCTGGAACGATATTTTCTGTTATATATTCACAAACATGAATGTAATATTGCTTCTTGTTGAGCATTTATGATTTAGCGGGATTTTCAACGGTGAGAGAGAGAGAGAGAGAGAGAGAGAGAGAGAGAGAGAGAGAGGCGGGGGGGGGGGGGGGGGGGACTGGGGGTGGGTCGTTTGTGCAACAGAAAATCAAGAGGTCTATAGTTTTAAAATTATTACATTTGTTCAAACATTCCATAAACACCAAGTAGTAAATTGCACAAACATTTTCACGTTCTTTAGGAAAGGATGTATGAGAAAGTTTTGAATAATCAGAAATCTAAATTTCCATTTTTCACTATATAATGACATATTTTTCAAAGGTTTGGTCTGGTTACATCCTCAACCACGACTTACCGTTTAGTTATGTTGTACATTTCATTCACAATTTACATTTTATATACAATATTCATGTGCAGGAGCATTAGTCAGTGTCCCTCACAAAAACGAAGTTATGCTTGGCGAAGAATTTGCCTGGAGTAGACTTAGGTGGGTAATGGTAGGATACATTTGATGATGACAGATTGGGTGCAATATTGAGTCATATGCAAAGAGGCAAGCTGAATTTCTCAACTACCTCATACATTAAAACTTGTGTGCGAAGCAAATACACACATCTATATATATATATATAATATATAGATATATATATATATCTATATATATATCATATACATATAATATATATATATAGATATATATATATATATATATATGATATATATATATATATATCTATATATATATATGTATGTATATGTATATATATATATATATATATATATATATCTATATATATATATATATATATAAATGTGTGTGTGTGCGTTAACAAATCGGGATTCGTCATACATAATATTTTGTACCTTGTAGCCCATAAAAAAGGAGAAAATGGGATATAGTGGTATTCGCAATCCATATAGCTCTAACCAATTATGTTAACCATAGTGATATCATTTCTTGAGTTTTTAAATTATTTGTTGGTTTAGATATGCTTTCCTTATGCATGAAAACTAAAGCAATGAACAGGAGAGGAAGAGGAGTCAAGTGTGAGGAAATAAGTGGTTTAAAATTACCATTCTTTCAGCTCTAGTTATAGTAGAGGTAGAGTGAAGATATGTTTATGCAGGAGGAAATGTTAACGTTTTCGATGAGCCACAACCACAGAGGAAAACAGGACGAAGATTGAAGCAAGTATTGTGAAATCACATTCCGAGACAGGAGATTGCGTTCCAGAATGTGATATCACACCACGGAATGCGAAAGGACGGTTGGGATAGAAAACTGGGCTTGAAGTTATTTGGAAATGATTACAAAACGGAATTGGTGAGGAAAGAAAAAGATATAATATAACTAGAGAAAAATATATTGTAGGGAGTAACAGAGAAAAGGGTCAGCTAATAGAAAATGAATTAAGACAACAAAAAGAAAAGACAAAGCAAAATGTGCAGGTAAGAGGAAACTCGTTCTCATAACAGTTGCAACAGAACGTGGAGAATGGTTATGAATTTTGAAGACGTGCAAGAAGAGGGTATGAAAAAGAAAGTAGTCTACTCCTAGACCAGCAGACTGATGTTTCTATGGATATTGGGTGACGGAATTTTGAAGGAGATTGGAATAATAAACATTTAAGATACATTCAGACGTGCATGGATAGATAAAATCATTATCGATTCACTGGAGCACGTTATACTAAGCTTATGTTTGATTTAGCAGGAGAAAATTCAGCTGTGATTTAATCAAGTCCGCTCAGTTTCTGGAAACGTTAAAGAAGTTCAGTTTATTAAACTCAAGACCAGATAAAATTTTTTATATATGTCCGATCCTCTCATTCAAACCAATTGTATATATAGATATCTAGACAACATATACAGCACCTTTCAAAACTGCCATATTACAGTTATGGAAAGAGATGGAACACAGTCTGACACAAAGCCTGCCGAACTCGGCAAATATCCTCTGGCCTTAATTCGCCCTTTGTAGAGGAAACTGAATTGTAGGGAACTGGAACACTGAAGGATTTACGTAAGCCTTCTCACTGAGAGACCTTCTCATATGTTCCAGGAGTTAATCGCTTGATGAGAGAGAGAGAGAGAGAGAGAGAGAGAGAGAGAGAGAGAGAGAGAGAGAGACTTCATGTGGGCTATGCGAGCATTTATTTTTCTGTTATTTTCGAAGGGAAACTCTGTAATTGGAAAAATGAGGTAGGGAAGATTTTTACATTTATTTTAATTTATGCTGTTATTTTCTTTAAGACTCTTGCCACATGTTTCCTGAAACAGTAATCTTTATATCGTATTTCAGACATTTTATTACAGATTACAAGGCAGTTGCTTTAAAAAAGCAATCGGAAAGAAGACTGCAATCTATTCGTCTGTCATAGAAGTAGGAAAATGGGATTGAATTTTTCTTGCCTGAGTAACTCAGTGCAACGAGAGAGAGACGAGAGAGAGAGAGAGAGAGAGAGTAGAGAGAGAGAGAGAGAGAGAGAGAGATGCACTATGATTTTTTGTGGGTGCTTTTGCCCTCAGGTGCTGCAATCTATGTGGGTAATGAGGAATCAGAAAATTCGTTTTGCTGATTATGATCACTTGATTTTAAGTGTTATTCAATTTTATTTGATTTAGAAAATCCCATTTCCTTGGATTTGGAAATTTTTTATTGTAATTTTACCTATGACTTATCGAGAAAATTAAACCCGTTTAATTTCCTAATTTTATATCTGGTTCCATTTTCTTGGTATTTAATATATAAATTGTTTTCCTAGGATTAGTTTTAATGTACTATGCATGTTAAAAGAATCAGGTAAATAATGAAACGGATTCAGTACTCTTCCATAACCATTTATTGCCTCTTTTAAATCTAAATTCATATTTTGATAATATTAATGAGCCCAAACAACATTACTCCCGTACAATAGATTGAAGTTTATTTCAACAATGGTCGGTTATAACTCGATTGCGCCGAAGAAACTTCGGTATATTTTTTGTTTGTTCATTTACACCTTCGCCTGCCACCACGGTGGCCGCGAGTTCGAATCTCGTGCATTCCACTCAGGGGTTAGAGATGTGTATTTACTGGTGATAAGAAAATTCACTCTCGACGTGGTTCGGAAGTCACGTTAAAGCCGTTGGTCCCGTTCCTGAATACCCACTGGTTCCCTGCAACGTAAAAACACCATACAAACAAACAAACTTGTTCATTGTCTTAACTGAATTTAGTGATGCAATTCAACATATAATTAGTGAAACGACTATATTGATATGCGAATAATTTATCACTGTTTAAGTAAACAAGCATAAAACAACCCATAGTTATATGTAAATCTTTTGTCAAGATAATTCAGCGCGAATCCAAAATCTGTCTACATTTATTTATGAGAACATTATTTATCATCGGTTATTAACGGTGTCAGGTTAATGGTGCATGTTTCTCTTTCTCAAGAACTGGTACAAAGGACAATAGAGGGGAAGTTAAGGTAATTGCTCGGTCATTATCAACCCTTCAGAGGCTCCAGACGCTGCAATTTCTGATTCGCTCTCCTCCATTACCGACAATTCTATAAATCTTCAGCAGCTGTGATTAGGTGTTATTGCAGACCCTTCAGTGAAGATTATAGATCATCATAGCTGTTTTAATACTAGAGTTACAATGGGTGGTGGGGGGGGGGGTGGTCTGGGAATATTTGAACACGCATCTTTAAATGTAATCTCTAAGAGAACGACCTGAAGTTCCGAGGTCATTTCGTTAGATTACTTTGTTGTCTCAAAGGTGATTATTATAAATTCTCTTTAAATCCTTACCATGAACATATTAAGGATCAGCAAGACTGATCAAAACTGGATTCCTAAGATTAGCTACAAACAAAAGAAATGTCATCCATCTTCACAAATCTGATTGCAAACCCAACATGCACACACAAGTATACAGTAACGTTTCCTGCATGATAACGTATTTTATTATTCTTATATATTATTTCAGTAGATGAAACCTATTCGCATGGAATAAGCCCACGTGGCCACCGACTTGAAATCCAATATATATATATATATATATATATATATATATATATATATATATATATATATATATATATATATATATATATATATATATAGGCGTGTATATATATATATATATATATATATATATATATATATATATATATAATATATATATATATATATATATATATATATATATATGTGTGTGTGTGTGTGTGTGTGTGTGTTAGTGCGAGTGTGTGAGTTTGTGTGCGTGTTTGCGTGCTTGTGCGTAAGTATGTAAGTATGTGTGTATGTATAGAGAGAGAGAGAGAGAGAGAGAGAGATAGAATTAAACTATAATTTCAAACAAAAGACCTTTATGCAGCATTTTCTTCAGAGCACAAGATCAGCATTAGCATTGACCTTCTTTTCCGATGTAAGTGTAAACTAGGAAAGAGAGCAGAATTTTTCCTTTCTGAATTTAGGTCCAAATAACAATGAGTTTAATCTCACAATGTTTGTCTCCTGCCGAGATTGTTTGGTGTCTTGTTCTTAGGGCAGTCATTCTCATATTTGGATGATAAAAGAAAACTAAGCAATAAACGTTCATCATATACCTGGTATTCTGGGCATTTTTCAGATGGGTCGAGTTCAGCAGTTTTATCATATATATAGTAAGTGTTCAAGATTTTTA
>NC_087207.1:29594510-29617010 GCF_015104395.2 Macrobrachium nipponense | reverse complement strand
AGTCAAGCTTATGTTAGTGATAATAAATCACATGCACACACACACACACACACACACACACACACACACACACACATATATATATATATATATATATAATATATATATATATATATATATATATATATATATATATAGATATATATATATGTGTGTGTGTATGTGTGATATATATATATATATATATATATATATATAGTGTGTGTGTGTGTGTGTTTGTGTTTGTGTGTGTGTGTGTGTATGTATGTATTCATATTTTTTGTGTGTCCGTGTGTGAATTTTTTTTTCTCATATATGCGTGACATTTCATGTTGACAAATATTAAACCATCCATATCGTTTAATATCCAGTTCGCTATACCTCGGGAATGATTTATTCTCAAGAGGAATTATATTTCATGAGTTGTTTGTCCTTGGCAGAATATGAACCATTGCCTGATTCAGAAGCCAACGATAGACAAGTGTACATGACCACCTGGCTATCTCCTCTTAAATATCCGGGTTGAATCAGAGTAGCTGAGAAGTTAAAGCTACTATTCTTTTCGTTTCTGAAACAGGCAACGGTTCGAATCCCGTCAAAGACGAAGTTATTATCAACTATGGTTCCCTTTGCAGGAAGTAGTGTGTGCGCGCGCCCACAGTAATCTGAGTATTAACGACACAAGCTCCTTAAAATCATATTCCGTTCCCGTATGTAAGCAAAGTTCTATCTAACTTTATTCTATCTCGGCTTAACTGGTAATCTCGAGCGAGCTTCCCAGAACTCAGATATGTAAATTTATCATAGATTAAACATGATTGTTACATTTTACTGTATTGTTAGAATCCCGGGAAGTTATACATTTTGATGACCTAAGAACTACAATACAGTTAGGTATATTTTGAGTCTTTTGTTGAGTTCCTATTTTTATAAAGCTGATTAAATTTGATATTCGTACGCACATGCCATAATATATACACACACAGTTGAAGTGTTTCTGGAAGCAACAGATGAAATAGAGGAAGTACGTTTTAATCGGTCTTTGTTTTCTTACCAACTTCTGAGGGATTTCCACCTTTGAAAGAAACGAAAGAATAATATTATGTGGAACCACAAAATTTCGGTAGAGAGGCTCTCAAAAACATGAAAGATATTGAGAGATTATTTTGATTTTACATTTAATATATTTAGTGAATGTGACCAGGAGAATGATGCATGTGTTAGCTAGCGCGTGGATCAGTGCGCATTAATATACCAACTTATCAAAAAGATTTGCTTTAACGAAATGTAAGAAAGTTTCAGATAAACTAACGTAGTATAATGGCAGGTTTCATCTATAAGATTTTATGGAACTAGTTCACGCGATGAATTCTGATCTCTATTACAGTAATAACACAGAGAATAACATTAAATCAAAATAAGGGTAATAGCTCACCACGTGTGTCCAGAAGTGCTTTTTTGTTTTTGTAAGAACACGTAAATGGGACAGGAAATCTAATGTCTCCTATCCCATGCCAGGAAAGCTCAAGAAAAGGCAAAAGAAGGGAGTGATATGTTCAATATGTTCAAATATATATATATATATATTATATAGATATATATATATATATATATATATATAGATATATATATATATATAGACTGGTAAAAGTGTTCTGTAACAACAATTCCATCTAATAAAAGGAGCCCATAAAAAACCCCAAAATGTAGAGAGAAAAAGTACTATATTTCAGAGACTGCTGTCTCTCTCTTCAGGTATATGAATGAGAAAAGTTTACAGAAAAGGTGGTATTTATACCAAGAGATTCGTCACAAGTAAGCCAATTTAGGTCACCCCCGCTGATAATCTTCCTTTAATCTTCTTAAGCGTTGGTTGAATGAACACTGCGTCGACGATGTCCGATGTCCAATTCCCTTTTGAGATGTTTCATTACCTGCTTCTCTTTTATTAAGGCGATTCCATCATTTGACTCTTGTACCGGCAGTTGCTGCTATAAATTACACATGACATATTCCAGTTTATTCTATGGTTATGTTCATTTATATGATTGAAAATAGCCGAGTTCTGTTGTCCATACCTAACTGACCGTTTGTGTTGTATTAATCTCTGGGGAAGTGATTTACCTGTAAATCCGATGTAAGATTGGTCACAGTCCTGGCATGGGATCTCATATACCCCAGAGTCTTTGGGCGATGTCTTTTGTTGGACGTTAATCAGGGATTTGGCTAAGGTATTTGGGTAGGTAAATGCAAAAGGGTTGGATTTCACAGGGTGTGAGTACTCTCTTAATCGTCTCCAGGTGGGGAATTTTTATTTTATTGTTGGGTGTGTCTCTGGTCTTGTCTTTAGGGGGTCGGTAGAAAATTACGTTTGCTTTTGAATGCTTTCTCAATTATATGGTCAGGATACTTTAAAGATGAAAGTTGCTTGCAAATTAGTTCAAATTCTTTTTCCAGGAAATCTGGGGAACAAATTCGTAAGGCTCTTAAGAATAGGTTGCTAGCTAGACCTATCTTGATAGTATTGTCATGATAGCTAAAGTAGTGAATATATGAAAGTGAGAACGTTGGTTTTCTGTATATGGTAAATTTGTATTCTGTCGTGTCTCTGATTATTAAAACATCACAAAAGTACCAGTACAGGACGTTCTTCAGTTTTTAAGGGAAAAATTATCCCCCTATTCAGATCATTTCCCTTTGGCACTTGACAAAATAATAAAGTTAGTTGAATTATGTGCATCTAATAACGTATTTTCATTCGGGGAATCATTCTACAAGCAAAAATGCGGGTGTAGTATGGGTAGTCCTTTAAGTCCTATTTTAGCCAATCTGTACATGGAATACTTTGAAACTACAGTAATAAATGCAATAAAACCCAAAAACATGCTGTGGATGAGATACGTGGATGACATACTAACATTTTGGGATAATAAGTGGGGTAATTTTAATGAATTCCTCTCAAAATTAAACGCATTAGTGCCCAGCATCAAATTTAAAGTTGAATGGGAAACAGACAACAAAATTCCTTTTCTTGATGTTTTAATAATCAGAGACACGACAGAATACAAATTTACCATATACAGAAAACCAACGTTCTCACTTTCATATATTCACTACTTTAGCTATCATGACAATACTATCAAGATAGGTCTAGCTAGCAACCTATTCTTAAGAGCCTTACGAATTTGTTCCCCAGATTTCTGGAAAAAGAATTTGAACTAATTCGCAAGCAACTTTCATCTTTAAAGTATCCTGACCATATAATTGAGAAAGCAATTCAAAAAGCAAACGCGCAAAGACAATGGGGTAATATGAGATCCCATGCCAGGACTGTGACCAATCTTACATCGGATTTACAGGTAAATCACTTCCCCAGAGATTATACAACACAAACGCGGTCAGTTAGGTATGGACAACAGAACTCGGCTATTTTTCAATCATATAAATGAACATAACCATAGAATAAACTGGAATATGTCACGTGTAATTTATAGCAGCAACTGCCGGTACAAGAGTCAAATGATGGAATCGGCCTTAATAAAAGAGAAGCAGGTAATGAACATCTCAAAAGGAATTGGACATCGGACATCGTCGACGCAGTGTTCATTCAACCAACGCTTAAGAAGATAAAAGGAAGATTATCAGCGGGGGTGACCTAAATTGGCTTACTTGTGGACGAATCTCTTGGTATAAATACCACCTTTTCTG
This sequence comes from Macrobrachium nipponense, assembly GCF_015104395.2. Lineage (NCBI taxonomy): Eukaryota > Metazoa > Arthropoda > Malacostraca > Decapoda > Palaemonidae > Macrobrachium > Macrobrachium nipponense. The sequence continues at coordinate 29,613,323 of NC_087207.1, read as the reverse complement.
TAAACTTTTCTCATTCATATACCTGAAGAGAGAGACAGCAGTCTCTGAAATATAGTACTTTTTCTCTCTACATTTTGGTGTTTTATGGGCTCCTTGCCTATTAGATATATATATATATATATATATATATATATATATATATATATATATATATATATATATATATATTCAGTATGAAAATTGTGTAAGAAGTAAGTCAGGAGAAGCGATTGATTTTCACTTTAAACACAAGTTCATATGAAATATTTGAGGGATATTGATGAAGTTTCTCCATCAAAACAATATTGTGCGACATATTTGCGGAACCCTGATTCATTTCTGTCATAAAAACAATATTATGTGAATTATTTGAGGACCAGATAAGCTACAACCACGAAAGCTCCGGGGAAAATTCATGCGACCTCAGCGAAGCCCCTTATTACTTATGGGTTCTCTTCGAGGCAGGCCTCCTTCTGCGATGAATTTATGCCCGCGTTTCCTCTAACGATATTGCACGAATAAGATCTTAAATAATAATAATAATAATAATAATAATAATAATAATAATAATAATAATAATATGGATGGATGAGAGTTAAGAGTTGGCCTTGTGAAGTGAATAACAGAGAGTTGAATGTTATTTGATGATGAATTTGCGAATAACTCAGGATTAGTGATGCTTTGATCACATAGTAATGGCTTTCTAAGTTGTATCGTTTTAACGATGAATTTTCTGTTTATATGGTCGAGTAGACATGATCACTTTTTCAACTGAGGTGGGGCATGGGTTCGATTCTAAGGCAAGGAACGCCGTACTGGGCGGGAGATGGCGGTCAGTGTCGTCAGTGTTCCTGACGTGGTGCACTGTAGGCAATACTTAAGTTTCTTCGATGCGTTCCTTCGGCCCCTAGCTGCAAACCCTTTCATTCCTTTTACTGTACCTCCGTTCATATGCACTTCTACTTGATATCCACCCTCTCCTAACAATTGTTTCACAGTGCAACTGTGAGGTTTTCCTCCTCTTACACCTCTTCATCGCTGAATGACCTCATAGGTCCCAGTGCTTATCCTTTGGCCTAAATCCTGTATTCTATTCTATTCTATCCAAGGCGAGGCAGTGCGATGTTAGGCTAATTCTGTTTAATTCGAGTGTGCTTCCGATGACCTACGAAGTGAATTTCGAACCTGGTCGTCAGTTGACAGTAGCGGGTATACATCATCCTGCTTTGGGAAGGGGAAATCATCCCTTAATTCGTGCTCGATACCGTTAAGGTAACATCGTCAGGAGGTCTGTATGTGTCTTTGTTTAGTTTAGATATGCCATGTCACTCTAAAACAAAAAGAACACTTTCTCTCTCTCTCTCTCTCTCTCTCTCTCTCTCTCTCTCTCTCTCTCTCTCTTTTTCTTTTATCTCTGAAATGAAATTAGCTTTTCGGATATCCACAGAGAAGGTGACAAATTAAATGGGACTTCGTAAATTACGTGTATGCAAAGATTTGTACGAAGCTGCCATAATGAATACAACGTAAGTTGCTAAGATACAACAAATTTAATGTATGAAATTAAGCATTCTTAGAAATAGATAAACAGAGAGAGAGAGAGAGAGAGAGAGAGAGAGAGAGAGAGAGAGGAGAGAGAGAGAGCACAAAACGAGACCCTGTTTAGAAACAGCAGAAGTGAGACTGAACAAAGGCGAAAACATGAGGTGAAAACATTGCGGTCAGGAAAATCCGTGAGAGAACCAAGCAAATCCCTCGGTGTCAGTTTGAAAGCGAACGTCCAGAAATACTGTCGTGGAAGAAAAAGGTGGGACAGGAGGTAAATCTAGCGAATGAGCAACGCGGGAGATAAAAAGTCGTCAAAGGAGGTGGGCAAAAGTGACACTTGACTCGACTGGAATCTTTTGTGAACGCGACGAAAGGGTCGAAGGTCCTTTTGGAACTCCTCAGATCTCGAAAGGTGTAAAATGTACTTCATACTGAGATATCAGTAAAAAGGATATAATTAATTAACCTGGTATGAAAGTTTCATACTAAAACGAGAAATTATAGTTATTTGTGCAAAATAAACTTACCTTCAGATATTTTGGGCGGCCTAAACAATTTGGTAGATTGCTGCACATGTTTCTGGGATTATTGCACTGAGAGAAGGCTGCGATATAATTGTTGTAAACTTTAGATCGCTATATGTTCTTCCTGTAGCAAGAAATCTCAAAGTGGCTGAAAGACGCTCATGTGGACTAATTGCTTCTCTCATGCAAGTGTCCTTTTTTTCTATTAAAGGTGATACCTGACTTAAGAGTTCCAAATATGTGTCATGATCCATTCGCATGTAGTTAAACCAGTCATCTTGTTCTAGTGCTAGTTCCTTCATTAAGTTAACATGAGAGTATTTTTGTCGTTTACGCAGCCAAGTTTGGACCAAATCTCCTTTTCTTGTTTTCACCTTCAAACAGCACGCTAGAGCAATAGCAACGAGATTATCGTCGAGAGAAGACATGTCACTCCTCCACCACAAACAGTGCCACACTCACCCACTTGCCACCGGCTGTTCAAATACGTGTAATAACTCTAGCCGTAGGCCAGAATTTTCCTACGGCGCCGTTGGCCAGGTTGGCCGTAGGAAACCGGATACGTGTAATAGGCGTTCAATCAAAGAAAAATATTGGACAGAGAAGAGTGCAAGAAAAGGGAACTGTGTCTAGGGTAACGACTTGTTAAAAGAAACGTTTTATGGCAAAATAGGTGATTTCAAAATATTCGCATCTACAACATTTATGGCATGGTCAATCATCATTTATAAAGCTCAGCTGTTGATCACTTTTGAAGAATATTCACCTGTATGTCAGTTTAATGTCAACTTCCATCATACCACAAAAATAAAACGGGAAAAATTGAATTACTCTTCACACAAGATTGTATAAAGATGTGCCATCTACGTATCTTCAATTTGTTACTGCAAATGCTGAACATCGAAGCTCATAATGTACTAGTTGGTACGAAGGAAGACGTACACTTTATATGGGTGTAATGTTTAAGAAGATACTGCTAATTTGTAATTGAACTTATTGTACCTTGCAGAACATTTGAACATATTTTGCTTACCTGTCTTTCAGGTGATATTATTCGATTCAAGAAATTTTCTTTATCCGTCTTACAAAATAGTTGTACAATAAATTATTTGAATTCAAATTAAAGTGTCATGCCATATCTTGCGCAATCCTGCTTAGTCTAATCCTGTCTATTGTAAATAGACTGACAGAGAGTTTAACACTTTTCAACTGACATAGTTTAGTGACCTCGTGCAAGAACGAGTATTGAAAATGAAACGAAAATTGTAACATTTTCGAATGAGATGAGCAAGCACCGTCATTTTTTAAAATCTGAATAGCTGGCTATAACAGGGCATCATAGATATAAAAAAGGAAATTTCATAAAAAAAAAACTCATAGCAAGAATATTATATAGAATCAAGCAAACTATTTATCACTCTTGGCATTGATATGTACTATTTATGAGCATCAAAGTCAAGTTAATGAATTTAGCTGAACATTTCATCAGGTGACTTCTACCCGAATGCCGCTTGAATTGGACATAATCACTCCATCATGATGAAATGAGTTAAATGAGATTGCAGTTACTGCTTGTATTACTGAAGGAATGTATTGTATTATTTGAATTCTGCTCGAGTTACGAAAAGAACACATGAAATGTGAACCTTGCCTCTAACCCATCCACCCACACCCGAAAAATGTCCCAAAATAAGTTTTTCAGAATGTTTGAGATCATACATTTATAGGGTGTATGCATCTGAATTAATCTTGAATGTCTGAGATGAAGTCTTCACCTTTAAACTGTGAAAATATGATGGGGGCACGTTTAACTCGGTTACAAACTGTGTGAAAATATGATGAGGGGGAATTCGGTTATTTATGGTCTTGTATACCGTAGAACTATGTTGTATGCTCTTCATTTTGTTGGATATTATAGTTTTCTATCATATACTGGGAAATTAAAAAGGTTTTAATTTGAAAAGATGTTTAAATGTAAAATTTAGAAATAAATAAGAGATGTGGGAGATGTGCGACTCTGTCGCCATGTATAAGTTGAGGTATAACATGAATATAAATCATCATACGATGACGAGGCTGAAGCCTAAGTTTTATTGTATATTTTCCATATCAGGGTTACAAGAAAATCTTTTTACAATCTTAAAGCTCGTATTTGAATAGCTAATAATTTTGAGATATTTAGTTGCGCAATATAACAGTCGTTAATGTAAAAACAACGCAAACACATGCACACACATATATATAGTATATATAAATATAAATACACACACAACTTATATATATATATATATATATATATATATATATATATATATATATATATATATATATATATATATATATATATATATATATATATATATATTCTGGATCATTGTTCATTTCCGTGCAACCAATAAAAGCCTTTCCGTTTGTCGGAAATGTCATAATGTTGATAGCATAATGATCCACCTCGTCCGAAACTATGTACTTTAAACCCGAGGATGAATTATTATGATTCAGCCAAGCGAGTATCGTATATCATTTTGTTCCAGGCGTCCAGACCTGATAGATTGCAGCTCTCTCTCTCTCTTGTCTCTCTCGCTTCTCGTTCCATCTCTCCCCTTGTTTTTATTCTCCTCCCTCTTCATTTGTTTCCTGTTTTTCCTATTGCATCTTCTCAACTTCAAAAGTGGTTGCCTTTTCCAGGCTGTGAATGAAATCATAATAAAGAATAACGTTTTTATTCCAATTACACACACCCGCTCACACACACACACACACACACATATATATATAGATATATATATATAAATATATATATATATATATATATATATATATATATATATATATATGTATGTGTGTGTGTGTATGTATGTATGTATGTAATATGTATGTATGTTTATATATATATATATATATATATACGTGTATATATATATATATATATATATATATATATATATAATATATAGATATGTGTATGTGTGTGTGTGTGTGTGGTGTGTGTTTGTGAGTGTGTGTGTGTGGTGTGTGTGTGTGTGTGTGTGTATGACTGTTAAAGATGTTCTGTTACAACAGAATAATGAAAAACGTTTTTATTCCACTCAAAAACCGAAGTAGCAACAATAGAAGTTGAAGTGAATATTTAAATTGTGGCACAGGTTGAATTTCAAGTCAATGGCCCCTTTGTTCCATGTGAATTGATTTCATCTACTGAAATAATAATAATAGTAATTAGACTGCCCTTGACAAAGATTAGTTTTTATAATAGGAAATTTGAAGAATAATGAAACTAGTAGTAAGACTTAGGAGAGATGGGAAAGAACAGAGAAAAGGGACAGTAAAACGGAAATGCATTGATGAGTAGAGCAAAGCAGAGAGAGGTCGCTTGTACGAATAGAGTGTTCAACAACAAAACGTGTATACAAATAACGTGAAATGCAAGAGTTCAAAATAGGCAAACAAATGAAAAGCAAGAAAACAAGCAGGGGAGAATTAAGGAACCAATAAAACGACCTGGAAGTGGAAGTCGAGAGGAGTGAGGGAGAAAGAAGATGAACTGCCACTATAACTGAAAGTCTTTCCGGTTAATTTGTCATTTCGTATGAGTTTCTGTGAAACAAAATGTTACGCTTCACTTTATGATGCTTGGTAATCATAAGTTAAACTGAAGAATACTGCTGTTATTGTTCAAACTTTTACCTTGTAATGAGCACATTACGTGATTTATTTTAAGCGTAGTTGTGCTATGAAATCGGAAGTTTGTCACTACCAACAGACTTGGGACAATGGTGACATGGGACTCAAGACAAGAAAATCAATGGCAGAAGATAAAAATGAAGTGGTACCACTTAGAGAAATTAGGTCGATAAAAAAGAGACCGGGGAAAAGGAAAATGAGCTGGAGGACATACCGCGATCACTATGCATGTAGAGGGCGTGGCGTAACCACACTCGCTCCCTGAGAGACCGGCTCTGAGAAATTGCACGTCGTAGCTCCTGTTGATGTCAATAAGCCTTACGTTCTTACCGACCTTTCAACAAAGATGACATGTCATATCTCCTTGTTTGTCTGTTGTCCTTGAATTTGTGATAATTTTAACGTCTCCCTCTCCCTCTTTTAAAAGAAAAAAATACATATGTCCAGAAATATGATAAATAGAGTGTTATACAAAACGTTATGTACTGAAAGAAGATGGTGCATCAAATCATTGTCACGTTTACATGCAGTCGCTTATTATTAACTGATGAATTTGTTCCTCACTGACTTGAAGCAGCGCCTCCGCTGCTGAACATGGCATAATGCTCAGATGTCGCTGAGTTATAGCAAAACAGGTTAATCTCTATTTCATGGAAGCACCAGCTCCTAGTAAGGTATTTTCTGTATAATGGTTTCGAAAAAAAACAGTGATTGATTGATTGTGTATTATATCTGGCGTCACACATCAGGGTAATTGACACCGGAAAAAACAGTGGTAGTGCCGAATTCTTAAAAAGTAATCACAGACTAAGTATTCAAATACTTACTGAATTCAAGTTCATACTACTTTTGTTTTTGTATTTCATGCAGTATTTTGGCTTTTGTATTGCCAGTCTCATGTAAAATCTTTTTAGCCAAAAAAATATGACATTTAGCTTATCATAATTAAGTGTTTGCGTGGCTCGACATTTTCAGGTATTTAAATTATTTTTTCAACTTCTTTCATTATGGTTAGCTTGTACTTTATTAAATTCATTTTCTGTGAAAATTGGTGATATTCTCCAGGAGTCTTCATTTAAATTATAAATAAGTACTGCTCCCACTTGCTGGTTCTCATACTATTGCTTGATTAGAGTATCTTCTTTGTATAATTAAATTGTTGTAAACGCTTTGTTAATCATATTCCTTAGCGAACGGATGTGTTTTTTCGGTCCATTCATTGCATTTTTCCCCAAAAAATGTTCGTTCCCATACGTGAAATTATTCATGGTATGACGATGGTCTCATTCCACCATTTATATAACTGATAAAATTAAAAATTACATTCTCACTTTCCAGTTAAAAAGGAGGTCACTGAAGCTTGCTCTCAGTAATCATTTCCCCAATTCCTCGCTTTTCACTGACAATGAGTCTCTGGAAGAGGCTTCCTGAGTATATATATATATATATATATATATATATATATATATATATATATATATATATATATATATATATATCACATATATATACATATATATACCATATATATAATATATATATATATATATATATATATATATATATATATATATATATATATATATATATATATATATATATATATGGAAGCTGAACACTGCCATAAAAAATCAAAAGGAGATTTATGTCTTACTTTTTTATCCTTACATAAATGGGTGAACAGTGCCCAGCATCCTGAAAATTTAGGCAATCTTTTGGATAACATTAAGGTTGATAGTGAGTTTGATATGAAAGGGTAATTGTGGATTAATAATATGTATGTAGTATATGTGTAGTATATGTTTGTGTATATAATGTAATTAGTTAAGGTTACTGTGTCATAAATTATTATAATAAATAACGAACTAATTTTTTTTTTGTGGTTAAATGTATTCCAGATCTCTCTCTCTCTCTCTCTCTCTCTCTCTCTCCTCTCTCTCTCTCTCTCTCTCTCTCTCTCTCTATCACTCTCTCATGTTTCATTGTTCAGTTTACCGATTACATCCTTCCTTTTTTATGGTTTTGCCTGTTTCTTACTTCAGGCAAAGAGTAATTCAATGTCTCCAATATAACGGAAGGCTTAATAGAGAAATCGAATCGGCCACAGATTCCCACACGGTCGAGTCTGGCCTCGAGGTATTGGATTCTTTTCTTAGGTGTTCTCCCCATGTCTTCGGCCTTGCCCGTTAAGTGCCGGAATATGGCAGCTTCGTTGATATGGCACTGTAGACGTCTCAGGGGAAGTGTGGTATTATAAACGTGTTGGTATTAAAAATGTGTTGTAGAGATTGGCTGTTGCCTAGTGAACGTTGAAATTGATTTGTAGAATTTGTCAGTCGTCTGTTCGTTGTTTATAGGGAGCGGTATTAGCCATCATTGCTAATCCATTATCACGGATATCACCGGCTTAGGAGGCTGAAGATTCCAAGAGACATTTTCGTGGGGGTCAAAGGAGACAAGCGCCTTTTTTGATAATTGTTTTCATGAGATAGAAATTGTTTCTCGCCGGTGATCAAATTATTATTAATAAGATTTCCGCATTCTACCAGAGTAAACCCTGGAACGTGCCTGTGAGTTGTCTCGTATTTATCCGGGGTTTCCAAAATATGGTTTTATGTTGCTCGAATGAAGAAATTCTGGGAGAAAAGGCATATATTTCTCTCCTAAGAAGAATTAATTTTATTTCCAATAAAATAGGAATATATTTCTTTCTAATGGAACTGTAAACAAACTCACTGTGAAAGAAATGTATTAAAAAATGAAGAAAATCACTCTTTACTTGTTGGTTATTTAGGCATGTGCTGGAACATTTCCTGTGAGGGTATATTCAGATATATATATATATATAGATATATATATATATATATATATATATAATATATATATATATATATATATATATACAAAGTAAAACATATCTGGATGTTAACCGAAATTTCTTATAATGTTACAAAAGAATTGACTATAGTCAAAAACTTTGTGCAAAATTTGAGAGAAGAATTTTGATCATTTTAATTTTCTCACTATCTAAAATACTCTTCAATACTTTACCACTTTAACCAACCACCGAAAAACAGGGAAAAAAGTGTCAGGTTGTTGGGTATTCTTAATGGATTATGATGAGAAGAATCTGTAAAAAGATTCCGTCTGTCTTAAAAACAATTCTTGAAATATCATTCGGTCTTTTCAATATTGTAGACAGAATTTGTTTGAATTCTAAGAGCACTTCCATGTCAAGATAAGGTTTCTCTTAAAATGAAATATCGTATGCGACTTTTCCGCATAAGCCTAAAGTTAAGGCCGAGAAATGCTCATCAAATCAATATCAATATCCTTTCTGAAAATATTCGAGCATAAAAATTCTACCCAGCACCAATAGCATCTAAACATTTGAATTCGGTAATTACCATTGCAAATAGACTGCTATTCAGATACGCTTGGACTTCTCTCTCTGTGGCAAACTTTCTTATTAATGCTCAAAAAGGTGATTATTTTATGCGAACTCATTGCGTGAAGATTCTTAATTGTAATTCCGCCTTTGCGAGCTAACCACGAATAAGTCAAGAAGATTTATAGTGAAAATCTAAAAACCTCCATTTTTTTCCGAGAGATTTAATTTCGCTGACGATCCATTTTGTGGAGAAAGAATAACTTAGGAAAAGTATTAAACGACGTTTAAATTGATAGTGCTACAAGGACATTTGGTGACTCTTATCCACTTTGGATATCTGTTCCTTCAGAAAATTTCTACTATTCGCTTCAGTTTATTTTAGGTCGTTGCTTTTTGATAAATCCGAATCATCAAGTGATGATGCTTTCTTAAAGCGTTGTCTTATTCGTTTTTTGTCTTTCATTTTTGAGAGTTGACGACTTTTACCGTTCACATCCCATTTACCTTATAAAAGTTGTGCAGAACAATGTTCCTTTACTCACATACACAAACAAAGACGCGCATAGTCGTATATATTATATATACGTTATGTTTATATATATATGTATAACAATATATAGATATATATATATATATATATATATATATATATATATATATATATATATAGTATATATACACATATGTAATCATTATGTATATTGACCTCTTTGAACACTAGAGTGCAATGCAGGACCTTTATAGGGAAAACATTGCACTTCTATTAGAAAGTAGCTTCTGATCACATTGTCGTAGGGAATAAAAAATTCCTGATAGTTTTACCCTAGACGTCCGTTGTTAGTTACACTTGAGTTTACAGCTTAAAATATGAGTGAAAGCTTTTCACTTGATTAAATTCCCGACGACACCCACATCTTTGTAAAACCTCCAAAGGAACTCCTCTCCAATAAGTTTCAATTTGAACTGTTGAACATCAACTAGTAACTATAATATCTTTTTTTCTCGAACTATCATTACTGACCTGAATCGCTCGCAAAGCATTGGGGTGTAATCTTTTGCTGTTCGTCTGATTTCTAAGGGTTGTGAATAAGAAAATTTTTATAAGGAAGAAAACTCTGGGTAAGATTTCAGATCAACTTTATAATTTACTGATATTTTGTTGATGATATTAGCGGGAACAGTGATAGAACTAGTGGTGGTGACGACAATATTATCAATGGATTTTTTTATGATAATTAGCTTTAGGAGGTCATAAAGCAGAGAGTAAATGCAAAATGGTAAATTGAGTAAATCAAGATGAAAAATGTGCGGGATTCATTAGGAATATTCTAATGAGTTTTCTTTCCCAAGGAAGAGCAAACTTTATCCCCATAATGAAAATACATTCTTTACTGTGTGCGATGTCTGTAAATGTGTTTCGGTTTTTCATGACAGTGAAAGTTAATGCTATTTGTTGTGAAGTATTGTTCCTTTTTGTTTAACAAAAAGTGGATTCAAGAAAAAAAGTTCAACCTGGATGTGCTTACATTTCCGATCGGTCGAATCCAGAACTTTTAACCTTGTGTGCAATATCACCTGCAGATATACTATCGGATCTCAGCCCCATGTTTTATTTTATGACGATTAGTAGCAAATAATTTACAATTCCTTTAATGAGTTAATGACGATGTATTTGCCGATGTAGGAGATCCGTCTTGGACGCATTTTAGAGTTATTAGTAGTATTTTAACCACTGCCCAACATCATATTTTCACTTACTGGGGGAGTAAGCCTGCAAACTACTTTGTTGCTGTTGTAGTTGTTGTTGCTGTTGTTGTTCTTGTAGGGGGGTAGGAAAGCCTTATGAAAAAGCCGACAATGTTCTGAAAAAAATGTTTCGCGGTGAGTTACAGATACAAAAATAGTAGGATAGGATATTTATGATTTAATTATTAGCATAAAAATGTGGAAAATAAATAATGTGCATATTAAACAGTACAGAACAATTATTTCTAATAAAATATAGCGGATTTATTTTAATTTTCGTTGGTTAAACAACTTGCTATTTGACCCTAGATTTTAGCATGCGCCCCAAGTAAGCTGGAGGTCGGATCCCCTTTATTATGACTAGCATAAGAAAAATAAATATTTAATTATAGTAGTCATATACTTTTAACTGCTTATGTAAATGTAAGAAAACTTAGCGTACTCATCATAACTGAACGAATAGTCATGGCTCCTGTTAAGTAATGCTTTGCAATAGTATAAAATTAATGTCAAATAAATATGAATGATGGGGATAATAGTCTTCTAATCGGACATGGAACGAGTGATTACATCTGCCAAAGCAATATGTACTCAGAAATCCAAATTATACATTTATAGAGCAATTACATTAAAATATAAGGTTATTTAATTGGTATTATAAATCTTCTGAAACTGAGCGGCTTTCCTGGAGATTGTGAATTTAGTGGAGACTAAAGGATTGATGATGAAGGGGGTGTGATATTCATTTAATAATAGTGATAGATTTGATAGTTCCTTCGAAGAGGGACGGTGGAATAAGAGCTGTTAAACCTTCGTAAAACATATTGATCATATCAGAGGCAATCTGGGAGGTCAAGCTGCCAAACTCCCATAATTGTGGTTTTCTGTTGGCATTATTGATTCGAGGGATTTACTTTTTACTATATCACAATACCATAATCCTCTGCCTCTCCTTCTCGCTGTCGGCAAATCAGCTTTCATTCATCTAAGTCTTTTGGGAAGATGTTGTTAGTCCCACTCATTCCAGCAGGCATCAAATTACCAGGAACATATATTCAATTCAATTCATTACATGTCATGACGGGTGAAATGTTACTCAAAACATTTCAACGACGTGGAGGGAGGGAGCCTGCGATACTCCGTTGATATATAAAACTTCTGTTTGAACTTCATTCAAGATCAGACGTTTTTCTTAATCTTTTATGAACATTGACCAAAATAGTGCAACTAGAAAAGAGACAGTGAGACGCCATGCGGTAGCAAGGATACAGAATTAAGAATGGTCGAAAATGTCATTAATCAGACAAATTCCATTTGCATTATGTCTGTCAAAGGAAACATGGGGAGAGGCTTGTAATGTTTGAGAACAATCTTATATAAGGATAAGATCGCATTAACATTTTTGTAATTCTAATGAAGAGGAGTAAAAACAAGCAAGACATCCATTACTTTACTTTTTCAAAGCATACAAGAAAATTCAACAGAATGTGTAATGAAAACTGTGTTGGCAAAAAGGCTATGAAAACATTATTTGGCGTAAATCCCCAAGATTTTATTGTCAGGACAGGCAGTGTGTCATTCAAAATGGCTAACTAAAGGGCATTTGGAACACGGTATTTTTATGGTTATATTCTCTTTTTTTATTATTTCACAAAGGAAAATTTCTAAAACAAATTTTATGATAAGGAAACGGAAATATCATAACAATTCTGAACGAATCCCTCATTCAGTAGGCCACAAGCGGCTGGTATCATGATATATACCATTCTACTTCGACACCCCAGGGATAATCCAACACGATTTCATCCTGAATTACGGCAAACAATCAACAAGACCAGAAACTTTTGTTTTGCCTTTATTGAGAAACGCTGTAACATTTCATATTTTCCTGCAAGTATTTCAGGGATTACTTTTCATAACGGATGGAACATCAGGCATTTAGGAAGGGTAAATCTTGTTAACTAAAACTCTTGAGCGTTTTTGGCTGGAACGATTTTCGTTATATATTCACAAAACATGAATGTAATATTGCTTCTTGTTGAGCATTTATGATTTAGCGGGATTTTCAACGGTGAGAGAGAGAGAGAGAGAGAGAGAGAGGAGAGAGAGAGAGAGAGAGAGAGAGAAGGGGGGGGGGTGGGGGGGGGGGGAACTGGGTCGTTTTTGCAACAGAATCAAGAGTACTATAGTTTTAGAATTATTACATTTGTTCAAACATTCCATAAACACCAAGTAATAAATTGCACAGACAGTTTCACGTTCTTTAGGAAAGGATGTATGAGAAAGTTTTGAATAATTCCGAAATCTAAATTTCCTCATTTTTCACTATATAATGATATATTTTTCAAAGGTTTGGTCTGGTTACATCCTCAACCACGACTTACCTTTTAGTTATGTTGGACATTTCATTCACAATTTACATTTTATATACAATATTCATGTGCAGGAGCATTAGTCAGTGTCCTTCACAAAAACGAAGTTATGCTTGGCGAAGAATTTGCTTGGAGTAGACTTAGGTGGGTAATGGTAGGATCATTTGATGATGACAGATTGGGTGCAATGTTGGGTCAGAAAGCAAAGAGGCAAGCTGAATTTCTCAACTACTCATTCATTAAAACCTGTGTGCGAAGCAAATACACACATCTATATATATACACATACATATATATATATATATATATATATATATATATATATATATATATATATATATATATATATATATATATATATATATATATCTGTGTGTGTGTGTGAGTGTGTTTGTGTGTGCGTGCGTGCGTGAGTGTGTGCGTGAACAACTCGGGATTCGTCATACATAATATTTTATACCTTGTAGCCCATAAAAACGGAGAAAATGGGATATAGTGGTATTCGCAATTCATCTAGCTCTAACCAATTATGTTAACCATAGTGATATCATTTCTTGATTTTTGAAATTATGTTTTGGTTTAGATATGCTTTCCTTATGCATGAAAACTAAAGCAATGAACAGGAGATCAAGAGGAGTCAAGTGTGAGGAAATAAGTGGTTTAAAATTACCGTAACTGTTACGATTCTTTCAGCTCCAGTTATAGTAGAGCTAGAGTGAAGATACGTTTATGCAGGAGGAAATGTTAACGTTTTTGATGAGCCACAACCACAGAGGAAAACAGGACGAAGATTGAAGCAAGTATTGTGAAATCACATTCCGAGACAGGAGATTGCGTTCCAGAATGTGATATCACACCACGGAATGCGGAAGGACGGTTGGGACAGATAACCGGGCTTGAAGTTATTTGGAAATGATTACAAAACGGAATTGGTGAGGAAAGAAAGATATATAATATAACTAGAGAAAAATATATTGCAGGAGTAAAAGAGAAAAGGGCCAGCTAATAGAACACAAATTTAGGACAACAAAAAGGAAAGATAAAGCAAAATGTGCAGGTAAGAGGCACCTCTCTCTCATAACAGCTGCAACAAAACGTGGAGAATGTTTATGAATTTTGAAGATGTGCAACAAGAAGATTTGAAAAAGAAAGTAGTCTACTCCTAGACCAGCTGACTGATGTTTCTATGGATATTGGGTGACGGAATTTTGAAGTAGATTAAAAAAAAAAACATTCAAGATACATTTAGACTGTACATGGATAGATAAAATCATTATCGTTTCACTGGAGCACGTTATACTAAGCTTATGTTTGATTTAGCAGGAGAAAATTCAGCTGTGATTTAATCAAGACGGTTCAGTTTCTGGAAACGTCAAAGAAGTTCAGTTTTGTTAAATTGAAGACCAAAGTAAAATCTTGTATATATGTCTGATTCTCTCATTCAAACCAATTTTATGCATAGATATCTAAACAACATATACTATACCTTTCAAAACTGCAAATATCCTCTGGCCTTAATTCGCCCTTTGTGTAGAGGAAACTGAATTGTAGGGAACTGGAACACTGAAGGATTTACGTAAGCCTTCTCACTGAGAGACCTTCTCATATATTCCAGAGGTTGATCGCTTGATGAGACCCTTACCTTAGACCTTACATCTTGTTCGGGTTGCCCCAGGTCCCTCAGTGTGAGGCACCTCTAATGTCTACCAGAGAGTTGCTAGTACATCTTCCGGTATATTTTGCATCTTCCAATCTTGGATGGTCTGGGATGCAGTTTAGATATTTGTCGAGCTTATTCTTAAACACATCTACGCTCACTCCTGATATATTCCTCAGATGAGCTGGCAACGCATTGAACTAGACGCTGCATTATCGATGCTGGTGGCGTAGTGGATTAATGTCCTGTGTGCTTTCCTTATTTTTCCTGGTATAGTTTTGGGCACTATTAATCTACCTCTGCTTGCTCTTTCTGATATTTTTAGTTCCATGATATTTTCTGCTATTCCTTCTATCTGTTTCCATGCCTGAATTATCATGTAGCGTTCTCTTCTCCTTTCTAGACTATATAATTTTAAGAATTGTAGTCTTTCCCAGTAGTCTAGGTCCTTAACTTCTTCTACTAGCTGTAAAGGACCTTTGTACACTCTCTATTTGTGCAATATCCTTTTGATAGTGTGGGTACCATATCATATTGCAATATTCAAGTGGACTACGAACATATGTTTTATAAAGCATAATCATGTGTTCAGCTTTTCTTGTTTTGAAGTGCCGTAACAACATTCCCATTTTTGCTTTACATTTTGCCAACAGAGTTGCTATTTGATCATTGCATAACATGTTCCTATTCATCATACACCAAGGTCTTTAACTGCTTCCTTATTTGTGATGGTCTCATTATTAGGTCCCTTATATGCATATAGCTTTCTTTCTCTGTCTCCATAATTTATTGATTCAAATTTATCAGAGTTAAATACCATCCTATTTACCTCTGCCCAATCATATACTTTGTTAAGGTCTCTTTGTAGAGCGAGGTTCCTATCTTCATCACAAGTGATTTCTCTACTTATTCTTGTGTCATCTGCGAAACTACTCACTACCGAATCCTTCACATTATTGTCTATGTCTTCAGTCATAATAACAAACAGTATTGCAGCTAACACCGTACCTTGCGGCACACCGGATATTTACCTTGACTTCATCCGATTTCTCGTCGTTTGCAATAACTATCTGTTTTCTGTTGTGTAAAAATTCTTTTAACCATCTTCCTACTTTATCCACGATATTGTGTTTTCTAATTTTCTTCGCTAATATATTATGGTCTACCTTTATCAAAAGCTTTTGTGCAAAGTCGAAATAAACCACATCTGTTTATTTCCCGCTTTTCATATTTTTGAATATGTTCTCACGGTGGACTAACAGTTGGGTTTGTGTACTTTTTCCGAGTACGAAACCATGTTGTCCTTTATTAAACAAACAAATTTATTTTTATTAAATGTTTCATAATATTTTTCTTCATTACCCTTTCATACACTTTCCATAATATGTGATGTTAGACTCACAGGCCTATAATTACTTGCTCTAGTCTTGATCCACTTTTGAAAGTAGGGGTAATATATGCTAATTTGTGCTCATCATAAATCTTGCCTGTATCTACACTTTGTCTTAATAATATTGCAAGTGGCTTTGCGATAGAGAGAGAGAGAGAGAGAGAGAGAGAGAGAGAGAGAGAGAGAGAGAGAGACTTAATGTGGGCTATGCGAGCATTTATTTTTGTGATTGTTCTAGGTTTATTCACTCCTATATAATATATATATATATATATATATATATATATATATATATATATATATATATATATATATATATATATATATATATATATATACATACAACACAACCTTTCACGCCGGGTATATATTAGTACTTTTTGAGCGTTTCCCTCCAAAACTCGTTTGCATCTCTCTCTCTCTCTCTCTCTCTCTCTCTCTCTCTCTCTCTCTCTCTCTCTCTCTCTCTCATTATTTCATATATTTCTAGTTACAGCTCATCTGCTTTAAGAGTTGAGGATCTCATCACTGGAAGTTCACCTTTCGTAACAGAGAATGATAGATAGAGAGGCATATAGATAGAAATAGATATATAGAAAGCTAGATAGATGGATTACGGAAGTTTATAGACAGAAAGAGAGAATTTAGTATATTTCTCTGAACTCATACCAAACTGGTAGAGAGTGAAAAGGGTTATTTCTTCAGTAGTTTAGTTATTTAATGTTATTATTCTAAACCTAAAGAACGTAATAATTGATGTGATGTTGGAATCTCATGAGATTACGTTTTTTATTGTCTAAGGATCTTCTGCCATAGGAAGGATGCAAATAATTCTTGAACTTCGAAAAGGAATGGTAAGGAGTGGATTATCGAACGTAATTTTAAAATAATGCATGTTCTTGTTTTATAATGATAATAATAAATACCTAATTGAATGAATTGTGTTTGACTTTATAATATAGGTTTTATAATAGGCAAGTTAGGATATTCTAAGAAACCGTTCTGAGGTTGACGAAGGTATTACTTAAGACTTTTTGAATTAGGAAAGAATCTGTGCAAATAATTACTTTATTTATAAAAAGGGAAGTCATGCGGTGTGTTAATAATGAATTAAAAACGTAATTAGTAAATAGGGTAAACTGCTTTGCATTTTAATGTTCTACCCATTTATTACTTACTGAAATACCTCTGCTATTAAAGATATTTATTTATCACTGATTTTATACCTGCAGATGTAATAAAGAAATGACAGGAAAAGAGGGAACTATAAAGTGTAATCGACAGGAGGCAAAGTCACTAGTGATTTCACTTCCCTCTCTCTCTCTCTCTCTCTCTCTCTCTCTCTCTCTCTCTCTCTCTCTCTCTCTCTCTCTCTCTCTGTCTTCTTTATTTTGCGTTATTTTTTCATCCTCATTAGCAGTTCCCTAATTACTGTATATTTTCAGTGTCTTCCATCATAACTAGAAGTTTTTAAATTTGAATGTTTATTCTTCCACACACATAGCTATTCCTTATTATTTTGCATTTTATGTAATATTTTTATTGGGTTACGCATACCATTATTACTCATCGATTTTTTTATATTTTGATTTGTATTAATAGGAAATTTTTTAATGATACTGAGTTATAGTACAAAGGGAAAAAAGTTTAGCTGAAAATTTTCATGGAAATTTGGTATTTATGCGACTCCCTAATTAGTGATTAGGGCTGTCCTAGAGGCCATATTTTACCCTAGATCACCATCCCTTTGCCCTGTCTGTCCCTCTTTTTATAGAATGTACAGTTAGAGAGAGATAAAAAAAACAACTTATGTAAACTAGATTTAGGTGAAGGCATAATATGTTCTAATCATATAAAAAAATATAATTAGTTGATGTAAAAATTTCTATCTTACTTCTCTACCAGTCGAATTTGAACATCAGGGAATACCGTGAAATTATTTCCTAATTTTCAATATCTAAGCCGTACTTTAGGTAGCTATTCTATCATTACAATGAAAAAATTTTACTCCAAAATTTTGGTCAAAAGAATTACTTAAATCTCCTAGATTCTTCTGTTTTAAAAATCACCCCTAACCGTATGTCAATTTCAAATGAGAATGCATTTTTTTTATGTATCCTAACTATGTCATAACAATGTAAAATCTGTTTATAAAATAAAGTACATGCGACTGTGGCGTGACGTGTTGTTATCCTCAGGGCTACTCGAGTAAAAAATATAGTGAGGTCTTGAAGTTTTCGTTCAAATTCCGATGGAGGATATATTTCATTTTCCAGAAAAAAAAAACTGCGGAGGTAACCTGTTTTGAAATTATGTCAAATATTTTCGATATGCATAGTTGATTCAGCTTTAAGCTTCCATTGCAAACCTCGTGCTGGCGTATAATTATGACTCGGAAATGATTGTAAACTTTAACGACCGTTAGTTAACCAGTGCTCCAGAATATCAACTAAAGTTCCAATAAGATCGTTACGAACTTCATCACCTGCGGCTTCCTATGAGTGACTCGTATTTGGTAGGCA
>NC_087207.1:29571671-29589010 GCF_015104395.2 Macrobrachium nipponense | reverse complement strand
TTTAATGTCAACTTCCATCATACCACAAAAATAAAACGGGAAAAATTGAGTTACTCTTCACACAAGATTGTATAAAGATGTGCCGTCTACGTATCGTGAATTTGTTACCGGAAATGCTGAACATCGAAGCTTATAATGTACTAGTTGGTACGAAGGAAGACGTACACTTTATATGGGTGTAAAGTTTAAGAAGATACTGCTAATTTGAAGCTATACCGTGCAGAACATTTGAATCTGCAATACATATTTTGCATAAATTGTCAGAAAAATCGCAAGTCTGTTTTTCAGGTGATATTATTCATCTCAAAAAGTCTCTGTATCTGTCTTACAAAATAATTGTACAATAGATTATTTGAGTTCAAATTAAAGTGTCATGCTATATCTTGCGCAATCATGCTTAGTCTAATCCTGTCTATTGTAAATAGACTGACAGAGAGTTTAACACTTTTCAACTGACATAGTTCAGTGACCTCGTGCAAGAACGAGTTTTGAAAATAAAACGGAAATTGTAACATTTTCGAATGAGATGAGCAAGCACCGTCATTTTTAAAATCTGAATAGCTAGCTATAACAGGAAATTTCATAAGAAAAAACCCAAGCAAGAATATTATATGGAATCAAGCAAACTATTTATCAATATTGGCAATGATATGTACTATTTATGAGCATTAAAGTTTGTTACGGCCTCAGAGAGAGTGGTCCGCTTCAGGTTCGATATGAAATAATAAAAAATTCAACACCAACAGTTGAAACTGGGGATACGAATATAGAAAGAAACACTAACACAACAAAGGTTTATTTACAAGCTTACTAACAAGGATAAATGCAGAATGGTGTCTCCTATTTACATAAAAAAGATAGAATCTTACACTGCATGAACTGGGGAAACAGTGAGGCAATTCAAATACTTGCTAGTCAATTTGGCAACTCGAAGCGATGGCTTCACAAAAGTAGAACTGCGATTGCTGACTTCTTCTTGATTCCGTATCGCAGAAAATAATGTCTACTCTTGATATTTGAGGGGCAGGAACTTCCCAAAACCTCTAGCAGAACGTCTCTTCTCTGAAGTCTCCCCCAGCGTCGAAATAACTCGGTCGTCCACTCCTGATGGCTTGACCAAAATCCAAACAACTCTCGAGCAACTTTTCCTCTGATCCTTCGTCTGTCCCTTTTTCTCTTATCTCTCTCGGATGATCTCTGCTGCTGCTGATCTTTCACTGATAATCTGATCTGTGCCTCTTACTGAGGATATCTCTCTGTGAGTAACTGATGATCTCTACTTTCTCCTACTTCATCCGTCGTATTTATACGGCATCCTGGGGGCGGGGCCTACGGCGAGCGTCACAGGCTCCCGACATTACCGGAACTTCTTAGATGAATCTAGACGAGGTATTTTATCATATTTCGCTGCGTTTCTCCCGACACTTCGGCGCCTGACGAGTTCCACAAAACTCCTGCCAATTCTAGAACCATCATGAGAACAGGCACTTCCAACACACACGCGAAAGCATCCGTGCGGCAGAACTTCTCGAAGATGCGTTTTCCTTTCCTTTATCTTCCTTTGCTATAAAGCAATTACCTTGACAAAGTTAGTTAATGAATTTAGCTGAACATTTCATCAGGTGACTTCTACCCGAGTGCCGCTTGAATTGGACAAAATCACTCCATCATGATGAAATGAGTTAAATGAGATTGCAGTTACTGCTTGTATTACTGAAGGAATGTATTGTATTGTTTGAATTCTGCTCGAGTTACGAAAAGAACACATGAAATATGAACCCTGCCTCTAACCCATCCACCCACACCCTAAAAATGTCCCAAAATAAGTTTTTCAGAATGTTTGAGATCATACATTTATAGGGTGTATGCATCTGAATTAATCTTGAATGCCTGAGATGAAGTCTTCACCTTTAAACTGTGAAAATATGATGGGGGCACCTTTAACTCGGTTACAAACTGTGTGAAAATATGATGAGGGGGAATTCGCTTATTTATGGTCTTGTATACCGTAGGACTATGTTGTATGCTCTTCATCTTGTTGGATATTATAGTTTTCTATCATATCATACTGGGAAAATGAAAAGGTTTTAATTTAAAAAGGGGATGTTTAAATGTAAAATTCAGAAAGAAATAAGAGATGTGGGAGGTGTGTGACTCTGTCGCCATGTATAAGTTGAGGTATAACATGAATATAAATCATCATACGATGACGAGGCTGAAACCTAAGTTTTGTTGTAGATTTTCCATATCAGGGTTACAAGAAAATCTCTTTACAATCATAAAGCTCATATTTGAATAGCTAATAATTTTGAGATATTTAGTTGCGCAATATAACAGTCGTTATATATATATATATATATATATATATATATATATATATATATATATATATATATATATATATATATATATATATATATATATATTTATTATTCTGGATCATTGTTCATTTATGTGCAACCACCAAAAGCCTTTCCGTTTGTCGGAAATGCCATAATGTTGATAACATAATGATCCACCTCGTCCGAAACTATGTACTTTAAGCCCGAGGATGAATTATTATGATTCAGACAAGCGAGTATCGTATATCATTTTGCTCTCGGCGTCCACGACCTAATAGAGTGCAGCTCTATCTCTCTCTCTCTTGTCTCTTTCGCTTCTCGTTCCATCTCTCCCCTTGTTTTTATTCTCTTCCCTCTTCATTTATTTCCTGTTTTTCCTATTACATGTTCTCAACTTCAAATTGGTTGCCTTTTTCAGGCTGTAAATGAAATCACGATAAAGAAAAAAGTTTTTATTCCACATACACACACACTCACACACACACACACACACACACACACACACATATATATATATATATATATATATATATATATATATATATATATATATATATATATATATATATATATATATATATATATATATATATATATATATATATATATATATATATAAAAGTGATATTGTGAATTTCACTTATAATTTTGAACTTAATAAAATTTGTATAAGTGTTTCTCTTCACCAGTATTTGAATGAATATACTTATGATTAGTTTAGTTAGAAACATAGAGTGGTAATTGATCTGTTTTCCTTCAATTTACTCGAAGTGACTTAGAACCTGAGAATTCCTTAGACTTTTTGAAATCAGGGAAATACTTAAGACTTTCAAAGTTGTTGATGGAGTGATGTCCTTTGATTAATTTAATTACTTTACAAGTTACCTCACACCTATTTTGATGAACTTAGTCTGATTTTCTGCAATACTGGTAAGTTGTTAAGGGATCACTGTTGCCTTTAGAGTATTCAGTCGTTTAGTACTTGTGATGAGGGTTCAGGTGTCTGGCTGTTGTGAGGTAACAATTAACGAATGGTAAGTGTAGTAACCAGATACTTGGCACTTCGTCACAATATATATATATATATATATATATATATATATTATATATATAGATATATATATATATATATATGTATATGTCACTATCATCCACAGGAGAAAAGAGAATGAAAGACTCTAGTAGCTCGACAATTTAGCCTTCCACCAGGCCTCTTCAAGAGCTTTATTTTAACTAAACAGAATGAGTATTAAAAAAAATTCATAAACACTTTCCCACTGGAACAAAATAAAATTAACATAATTGTCAAAGTAAAAATTAGGTTGTTTAAATCATAAACAAATGGTCAAATCAGCAATTCAAACAGGTTAAAAGAGAGAACTACTCAACGATTTGGTGATAGGTCATTTAAATTGTTCTCTGAATTTGTACTGTTTGCGAAACAATATGAAGGAATAAAGGGTCCAATTTATATATGCCCTGACTTATATTAAAGTTTTATTTTTTTGCTAAAACATATGCAAGCTACTTCTAACAAATTTCTTGCAGTCATATCTTTTTCTTTGAATAATGTCTCTGTTTTGTTCCAAACGATAGGACAGCCACAATTTTGTACATGTAAATTCACAGCACTGTTTGTGGAATTTGTTCTTACACAATATCGATGCTGGGAAATTCTTTTATCGATGTCTTTCCTGTTTGTCCCAGGTAGAATTTGCCACATTCACAAGGTATTTTGTAAACCACGCCTTCTTGTTTGGGGCTGTTGCAAATAACTATCTTTCCTACTGTGTTGGAGTAAGAAAATACTACTTTAAAGTTTAATAATCTCAAAGGATAAACAATATCACTGAATGAAGGGTGGAATGGGAGAACCAGAGTAATACTCATATCATATTCCTTTTTGGTGTTTGTTCTATAATAAGTTTGTTTAGACATTCCTTTATTTCCCTAATCGAAAAGTTGTTTTTCATGCCAATTCTCGTGATAATACTAATCTCCTCGTCTAAATATTCAGGGCTAACTAGTCTAAGTGCTCTTAAAAAGTGACATCTCAAAGCCATGTACTTCACAGAACATGTACACCTTCCACAGCCAGTGAGTCCTTTACAGCAAAATCAACATTCCCTGTCACCAATTCACATGACAGGTGTAAGCGGTATATAGGAGTTACTTCCTCTCCTCCTATACCCTTCAAAATAACTGAATCTCCTGTGAGACTCTTCTCCAACTGAGGGTGAGAACCACGTACTACCACACTATGGTTACTCCCTGTATCACATAATATCTTGACTGGTATCTGCAAACTTTCTTCTTGAGTTGAAAGCATACACTCATAGATATATGGCTTAAAAGCCTCCACACTGCTAAGCCACTCACTGCTTGAGGTAACATTTCCACTGGTTGCTACACATTCAGCCTGTTTAGTTTCATTCTTCTCTGGAGTCTGATTCTTCTTTCCCACACTGCTCTTCGTAGTTTGTTTCACCTGGTCACCTTTCACCACTTGACCAATTGGCTTTGACTGCTGTTGATTCCGGTAACACTCTTGACTGTAGTGTCCTACTCTTCCACACTTGAAACAGATAACATTAGGTTTCTGTGACTGTCTTGAAAAACTGGATGAGTATTCCACATTAGCTTGCTGAGTTGTATTACCTTGTGTACTCTTGGTAGTATCACTTGTAGGTTTCCCATTAAATTTGTTTCTGTTATTTGGATAAGACTTAAAACCTGGGCGTTGTTGACTCTGGTACTTGACATTGTAATTACGTTTACTACTAATTATATTGTAATCTTCACTCAGTGTAGCAGCTTTGTCAAGTTTCTTCACCTCTCTCTCTCTCTCTCTCAAATAGGCTTTTATAAGTTCAGGAATTTCTTTAAGATACTCAAGAACAAGCAATTCTGCTAACTAATCAAAAGTTTTAACTTTAGCAGCTTATAACCAACGTTTGAAACACCTCACTTTGTATGCATAATCTAAGAATGTTCCCTTCTCATCTTTTCTTAAATTTCTGAATCTTTCATTATAGTACTCTGGTGTCATCTGGTAAACTTGTAGCACACTGTGTTTAAGTACCTTGTAGTTTTTACACTGATCAGCTGTTAAGGCTAGATAAGTACTTCTCCCTTTACCAATTAAGACACTTTGTAGCAAAATTGACCATTTATCTTCTGGCCATCCCATACCTGAAGCCACTTTCTCAAAGTGATCAAAAAACTCATCTGGAGCTTCTTCAGTAAACTTAGGGATTAACTTCTGTACTCTTACTACATCAAATACAGGGTCTCGATTACCTTGGTTAGGGTTAGACGGTGTTGCAGGTAATGTGGATCTAGCTCTTATCAATTCCATCTCCCTTTCATGTCTTGCAATTTCTCTTTCCTCTTTTATCCTTTCTCTTTCCTCTTCTGCTGCTTTTTCTTCTTCTCTTTCTCTTCTTTCTTGTTTTTCCCTGTCTATTCTTTCTCTTTCAGCTTGCATTTTCAGCTTAATCAAATTCTCTTCTGCTTCAACGCGTCTAAGCTCTAACTCTGCATCACTTTTTTTCTTTTCTGCTTGCTTATTCATAAGATCAGCGCGTGCTACATTCAACAACTCTTGAGGCAATTCTAACTCATCTTCATCAGTTATTCTTACCAGAGTCTACCAATGATTCCATCGCAATACGTCTTATTTGTGCCTTTACCATACTAGTAGACACATAACCACCACATGCCACTGCTAAAGCACTCCACTATGCTCTAGTCAGAGTGGTTTCAGATAAAACTTGGAAGGAAGGGGCTGCTAAAATTTCCTGAACCTTGAACTGAGCCATTTTCCTCTAAGTTATCAACTTACAATTCAATACAATAAATGCAAAACAAAAACTATATGGTCACTCTCCTAAAAGAATATATCCCTAACACCACCAGTATATACTAGAGTGATAATGAAATCTGTTTTCCCGGGTCTGGGCACCATTAATACTTGGGGTGAAGTGCCAAGTATCTGGTTACTACACTTACCATTCATTAACTGTTACCTCACAAAAGCCAGACACCTGAACCCTCATCACAGGTACAAAACGACTGAATACTCAAAGGAAAGGCAACAGTGATCCCTTAACAACTTACCAGCATTGCAGAAAATCAGACTAAGTTCATTAAAACAGGTGTGAGGTAATCTTGTAAATAATTAAATTAATCAAAGGGCATCACTCCATCAACAACTTTAAAAGTCTAAGTATTTCCCTGATTTCAGAAGTCTAAGTACTTCCCTGGTTCTAAGTCACTTCAAGTTAATTGAAGGAAAACAGATCAATTACCACTCTATGTTTCTACCTAACATCAATATAATCAAATGCAAATATACTGGTTAGAAATGAAAACACTTATACAAATTTTAAATACAAAAATTTATTATTAAACTCAAAATTTATAGGTGAAATTCACAATATCAGGGAAAATTACTGTTACTTGAAAACAAAGTAAAGTTTAATTAATTCTTGAATCAAATTAAGTAACATTAAATCAAAATTAATTTATCACAAAATTCAAGGAAATTAATTCAATCAAAATTCAAAAGTGTTAGGCAATGCTTAAAATTTGGAAAATAATTCACAAGTGCTAAACAATAATAAAACTTGAAAAGAATTTTAAGTAAATGCAAATTAATTCACAAGTGTTAAATTTAATTAAATGTGCAATGAATAAGCAATGAAAATAACTAAGTTAATTAAATTGTGAATGCAAACGAAAATACAGAAAAATGTGGAAAATACCAAAATTTCAAAAGTATTAATCACACAGAACATAAAATGAAAAAAACACACTTCAATAAGAAAATGAATAAATGCAAAAAAAATAAACAAGCACAAAACACAAAAATTTGCAATGTGAATAAATGTAAATTTCACTCAAACCATTGTAACTATTACTTTTTACCAAACCTTCGTAACCATCTGTTATTAGTTATTAGTTATTAGTTGTTACCTAACCACTGTTCCTATCAGTTATTAGTGGCAACTAATAAAAATATAAAACACTTTACCTTTTTGGTTTGGTATACCAATTTCTTTCTTTCTTGCTGCAGCTTGTTTCACACTTTCAAAAACCAGGTGCAGTTACAACAACAATGTTTGTTCAGATTCCACAAAAAGCACTGAATAACACTAAATAAACTCTAGGAAATATCAAATCTGAAAATTACAAGTTACGAGTGACCATTCAATAAGTACGAAATTGTTACATTACTTTAAAATCAAAAGTGCTATGAGAGAGAGAGAGAGAGAGCGAGAGAGAGAGAGAGAGAGAGAGAGAGAGGAGAGAGATGTGATCGCTTTGAGAATCTACGCCCGAATGAAAAACTTCTCACTTACGGAAGCTGGACAGGGGAGATGACACAAAACGTTTCGGTACACAATTCTTCCAGAAGTTTCGAAATCTGACGCAACTTTACGAAGAAATGTGAAATGTGCATCGGGGCACTTGGCAAAGACATACGCGTATGAGACCAGTCTGTTCAACAAACACGCACCAGATCGAAACGGAGGTTGAGCGATAATTAAGACTGACATGTTTTGATAACACATGAAGACTCGAGCTCCCTTATTCTCGAGGAGATTAAAAGTTACTGAAACAATTCTAGCTTTGAACGGACAAAGAAAATCTCTCTCTTTCTACATTCTACATTATATATATTCTTTTTTATAAATCATGTTATGCGAAATCTGAGCACACATTTAAAACATCCTATCTCTAAGCTAGCTAGGAATCTGAAAAAATGTTTGCCAAAATCTCATACACAATATTTTATACAGTCAAAGAGGGGATATATGCATTTTGAAAATAGCAATATATAATATATATATATATATATATATATATATATATATATATATATATATATATATATATATATATATATATATAGTATATATATATATATATATATATATATATATATATATATATATATATATATATATCATTATATACATATATATATATATATATATATATATATATATATATATATATATATATATATATACTATATATATATATATATATATATATATATATATATATATATATATATATATATATATATATATATATATATATATATATGTAGGTATATGTAGGCCTAGGGTTTTTGATTAATAATATATTGTCCATGTGTTCTCTGTGACCTATGGAATGTGAAGAATAGAGTAGAGGCGATGACCCAAGAGTAGCTGAACAATGAAGTTTCTATAGGTGGCGTGAGATAAAAATGCTTAGTTGGACAAGTCAATGTACTGAGTTTATTAACTCTTCTCAAAGTGCCTTTGTGAAACTGGATGCAACTAGAATCGTGAGGCGCTAACGAAGTGTGCGTTCATATGTGCGTGTGCGCCTCTTCCCTTTAATAGTTTCATACGCAAGTCTATGGGGGGATTTTGATGGAGGCGTCTTTGAGAGAAAGGCAAGATGCCGTGGCGCTCACCGGGAGTTTTTTTATTAAGTGTGCTTAAGTGTCCGGTTGCTTGGGTGAGTGTTGAAGTGTTTTAGCCGGAGGCTGACTTATTATCTATTTGGCATTTTTTATGATGATATCCAATATTTAACCTCTGATTGTTAATCTTGTGTGTGTACTTACCGGGTGTGTTCTGTGTCTTTGAAACAGACGGTTCTGGCAGAACTGGCAATGGAGGGGGACAAAGAGTTCCCAGAGGGGTGTAGACTTTTTGGTGACTAATGGTGACTACCATTACTATCAGACATTTTACTGTTTGGGTTTTTTGAGTTAGTTTATGTTATGATGCAACTCTCTCATTTTCATTACCTGTTAGAATGGAGAGAAAGAGGTGGAGAGTGGAGAGAGAGAGATTGCTTAGAGAGAGAGAGGTGTTGGTGCCAGAGAGAGAGAGAGAGAGAGAGGCTGTGTGTAATACTGTGTGTTGGTTTGCCTGACGTTCGTGCTACACGCTTACCTAATGTAATGCGGGATCTCCCCATTATATATATATATATATATATATATATATATATATATATATATAAATATATGATATAATATATATATATATATATATACATATATATATATATATATATATATTTATATATATATATATATATATATATGAACAAAGTACAAGGCGAAATCTAGACTCACGATTTCTTGAGGTGCCTTCTCTGGGTACTTTGAAGGCATACTTTTTTAATATTAATGGATTTTACTGATTTTCTTTATATTTTACTAGTTTATTAACCTTTCCTTCTTACCCGTGCATTCATCCATCCATCCATATGCCCATCTACGTCCTGAATTCGTGCTCAGTAGCCCACACTTTATTCTCTTAAATATTTCGCATAGAATTTTGTTTCCTAACTCTTTTAAGCTCAGTCAACAATCCGTATCTTACAAAAGAAGGCTAACTAAGAAAAGTTTGTGAGGTTAGCTAAGTAACTTCCAATAATCTCATTTAGTAACAATCAAGGGACTATCTTTTGGTTATGTTCAATCTAGTGTATTATTCATAACAGCCAAAACATCATAATTGTTTTGAAAGGGAGTATTTTGCTTATACAGCCACAATAGATATATCTCCTTGATGGTTAGGAAAGTGAATGAATAAAGAAAACTATTTAACAGTGATAAACTATTTTATGTAATTTTTCAATATTCGATATTCCTTAAAGGCAACTTCTTCGTATCATTTGAACTGTCAAAAAAGTTAGAGAGCATGAAAACACAATAACAAATATTTTTCATCGGAAAGAATTTAAGGCAAGGGCATTTAATTTATTGTTGCGCATGTATATATATACTATACATATACATTCATACAGTTATATATACGTATATATATATGTATATATATATATGTGTGTGTGTGTGTGTGTGTGTGTGTGTGTGTGGTGAGTGTGTGTGTTTGTATATATACATGCATATGCTTATAATGTTTTTAATTAGCACGTGACTTTTTTTATACTCTGCGAATATAAAGCCACAAGTACCCCTAAAATTAAATTCATATTGCGGTTGGAAAGATTTTAGCCCAAAGAGAACGAGGGGGGTCGTTGGGCGGGAGGAGGGGGCATGATGCACATATGCAATTCCCAAGGTAGAGTTCGATATGAAGGGGTAATTGTGCATTAATAATATCTATGTGTATACATACATATATATATATATATATATATATATATATATATATATATATATATATATATATATATATATATATATATATATATAATACATATGTGTATATACATATATATTTATATATATGATGTAATTAGAAACTGAGATAGCCTTTATAAGTAAGTTTACTACGTTAGTAATTATTATAAAAAATAACGAGCTAAATTATTTTTATTTTCTGGTTAAATGCATGGTAGATCTCTCTCTCTCTCTCTCGTCTCTCTCTCTCTCTCTCTCTCTCTCTCTCTCTCTCTCATGTTTAATTGTTTTGTTTACCGGATACTTCCTTACTTTTTAGGGTTTTGCCTGTTTTTACTTCAGGGCAAGAGTAGCTCTATGTCTCCAATATAACGGAAGGCCCAATAGAGAAATCGAATCGGCCACAGATTCCCAGACGGTCGTGGTATTTGATTTCGTTCCTTATTCGAAAGTGTTCTACCCCATGTCTTCGGCCCTGCCCGTTATGGCAGCTTTGGTTGATATGGCACTGTAGACGTAGATGTGTTGTAGAGATTGGCTGTTCCTTAGTGAACGTTGAAATTATTTTGTAGTTGTCAGTCGCCTGTTCGTTGTTTATAGGGAGCGGGATAATCGTTGTTTATAGGGAGCGGGATAATCGTTGTTTATAGGAGCGGTATCATCCATCATAGCCAATCCTAATTATCACTGATATCACCGGCTTAGGAGGCTGAAGATTCCAAGAGACCGTTTCCGTGGAGATCATAGGAGACAAGCCCCTTTTTTATACCCTTTTTCATGAGATAGAAATTCTATAGTAGAGTATTATTGGTTCTCGCCGGTGATCAAATTATTATTTTTTAAGATTTTCGCATTCTACTAGAGTAAACCCTGGAACGTGCCCGTGAGTTGTCTCGTATTCATCAATGGTTTCCAAAATATGGTTTTATATTGCTTGAATGAAGAAATTATAGGAGAAAAAGGCATATATTTCTCTTCTGCATTAGCATTAATTTATTCAAATAACGTTCACTGGCGCACGGGAAACGCAAATTGTAGAGGAAAACTGAAGAAATATCCCACTACGTCTCAAGATGCAAAGGGCCTCTGCTTAGGCAAAGTTACCTATTCACCGGTTGTTGTGTTTTTCACTCGGTTGAACTCGGAATTCGGGATCTGTGGGGTGGAAACTACAAAGGAGGAAAGGAGGAGTACATACGCCGGGTTTATGCAAACCTCTTCCATTTATTTGTAAAACGCGATAAAATGTCATAACAAGAAGTTGCTGATTATGGTACTGGCCATAGTGAATTTCAACTGTCATTGTTTACATCATACATTTACGTTTGAATTAAATTCATATCTCTTTATAACAACAAATTACGTGAAAAACAGTCGGCTATCTTTTCTTTAAGTTTGTCGG
The DNA here is from genome assembly GCF_015104395.2 of Macrobrachium nipponense. Classification (NCBI taxonomy): domain Eukaryota; kingdom Metazoa; phylum Arthropoda; class Malacostraca; order Decapoda; family Palaemonidae; genus Macrobrachium; species Macrobrachium nipponense. The sequence goes on along the minus strand of NC_087207.1, from coordinate 29,577,105 downwards.
TGTCCAATTTCTTATCTCCAGATCGATCGAAATGCAGAAGTAAGACATTAATAAGGTAGTTTATATCAGATTCATTCAAGGCAGTTGCTATTCCGATATCCATAATTCAAAAAATTCACATCAGGTACTGAATAAAAGAAAACTAAAATCAACACATTCACTATAGTGGAAAGCGATGTGGAAAACAAAGCAATATTTGTGTTGCGGCCATTGGCTAAAAACTAAAGTTAATCAAATGAAATATAGTCCGCTACGAAAATCAAAGTTTATCCCACTAAGAAACAAGTAATAATACTTTTGCTCACGGCAAAGGAAATGTTCTATCAAATTAAACATCTGGAAGATAACCGAAAGTGCATATAACGTTAAAAAAAATTGACTATAGTCAACTTTGTGCAAAATTTGAGAGAAGAATTTTGATCATTTTAATGTTCTCAGTATCTAAAATACTCTTTAATACTTTACCACTTTAACCAACCACCGAAAAACAAAGGGCAAAAAGTGTCAGGTTGTTGGGTATTCTTAATGGATTCCGATGAGAAGATTCTGTAAAAAGATTCCGTCTGTCTTAAAAACAATTCTTGAAATATCGTTCAGTCTTTGCAATATTGCAAACACAGAATTTGTTTGAATTCTAAGAGCACTTCCATGTCAAGGTAAGGTTTCTCTTAAAATGAAATATCGTATGCGACTTTTTCCGCATAAGAAAAAAATTAAGCCGAGAAATGCTCATTAAATCAATATCAATATCCTTTGTGAAATTATTCGAGCATAAAAATTCTACCTAGCACCAATAGCACCCAAAAATTTGAACTCGGGAATTACCATTGCAAATAGACTGCTATTCAGATACGCTTGAACTTCTCACTCTGTGGCAAACTCTTATTATGCTCAAAAAGGTGATTATTTTATGCGAACTCATTGCGAAAAGATTCTTAATTGTAATTCCGACTCTGCAAGCTAACCACGAATAACTCAAGAAGATATATAGTGAAAATCTAAACACCTCCATTTTTTCCGAGAGATTTAATCTCGCTGACGATCCATTTTGTGGAGAAAGTAACTTAGGAAAAGTATTAAACGACGTTTAAATTGATAGTGCTACAGTTACAGTTGGTGACTCTTATCCAAATTTGGATATCTGTTCCCTTCAGAAAATTTTCTACTATTCGCTTCAGTTTATTTTAGTCGTTGCTTTTGATAAATCAGAATATTCAGGTGATGATGCTTTCTTAAAGCGTTGTCTTAATCGTTTTCTGACTTTCAGTTTTCAAAGTTGACGACTTTTTCTATTCACATCCCATTAACCTTATAAAAGTTGTGCAGAACAATGTTCCTTTACTCACATACACAAACAAAGATGCGCATAATATATATTATATGTATATCTATAAATATATAGTGTATATGATATATATATATATATATATATATATTATATATATATATATATATAATATATATGTGTGTGTGTATGTGTGTATATATATATATATATATATATATATATATATATATATATATATATATATATATATATATATATATATATATATATATATATATATATATATATAATATATATATATATTATATATATATATATATATTTATATATATTGTGACGAAGTGCCAAGTATCTGGTTACTACACTTACCATTCATTAATTGTTACCTCACAACAGCCAGACACTTGAACCCTCATCACAAGTACTAAACGACTGAATACTCTAAAGGCAACAGTGATCCATTAAACAACTTGCCAGTATTGCAGAAAATCAGACTAAGTTCATCAAAACAGGTGTGAGGTAATCGTGTAAGTATTAAATTAATTAAAGGGCATCACTCCATCAACAACTTTAAAAGTCTAAGTATTTCCCTGATTTCAGAAGTCGAAGTACTTCCATGGTTCATGGTTCTAAGTCACTTCAAGTGAATTGAAGGAAAACCTAACATAAATATAATCAGTATACTGGTTTAAATGAAAACACTTATAAAAATTTTAAATACAAAAATTTATTATTAAACTCAAAATTTATAAGTGAAATTCATAATATCAGGGAAAATTGCTGTTACTTGAAAAAAAAAATTCAATTAATTCTTGAATCAATTAGGTAAAATTAGGTCAAAATTAATTTATCACAAAATTCAAGAAAATTAATTCAATCTAAATTCAAAAGTGTTAGGTAATAATTGAAATTTAGAAATTAACTCACAAGTGCTAAATAATAATGAAACTTGAAAAGAATTCTAAGTAAATGTAAATTAATTCACAAGTGTTAAATTCAATTAAATGTGCAACGATTAAGTAATGAAAATAACTAAGTTAATTAAATTGTGAATGGAAATGAAAATACAGAAAAATGTGGATAATACCAAAATTGTAAAAAACACTAATCACACAGAACATAAAATAAAAACACACACTTCAACAAGAAAATGGATAAATGCACCAAAAATAAGACACCTCAATAAGAAAATGGATAAATGCACTTCAAATGTAACAAACACAAAACACAAAAATTTGCAATGTGTAAAAATGTAAATCTTTTCACTCAACCCATTGTAACTATTAGTTATTAGTTCTCTAAACCATCGTAACCAATAGTTATTAGTTGCAACTAATAAAAATATAACACACTTCACCTTGGTATACCAACTTCTTTCTTCAAAAATTTCACCAATTCACAAAAATAGGCGCCGTTACACACACTTGTAGAATGTTTGTTCAGATTCCACAAAGAGCACTAAATAATACTAAATAAACTCTAAGAAATATCAAATCTGAAATCTACAAGTTACGAGTGACCATTTTATGTTACGTTAATATCAATTATGGCGAGGCAGAGAGAGAGAGGGAGAGAGAGAGAGATGTCTGAACGCAACACGGTTCTAAGATGTAATGAAAACCTCTTCTTTGTATGGGTACTTCAAGAGCCTGACGGGTTCAAAACGTTCTGAGCATGTGAAAGATGATGTAATGCTTCTAGAAGCTTCTAAATAGTGACGTAACTTCACAGAAAAAATGGTGAAATCTACACATGGCATTCAGCAAAGATGTACACGTATGAAACCTGCTCAACAAAGACACGTACCCGACCGAAACAGACTCGAGCAAAAGTCCCTATCAGACGTGACAACAGAATTCCCAAAACACAACGAAGGCCTCGAGGTCTCTTAATCTCGAGTTGATGAAAAGTAATGAAAACCATATCTTGGAACGGACAAAGCAAATCTCTCTCTTTCTTTTCATGCTACATTATATATTCTTTTTAAATTATGTTATGCGAAATCTGAACACACATTTTAAGACATCCTATCTCTAAGCTAGCTAGGAATCTGAAAAAATGTTGCAAACTCTATATATAACATTTTATACAGTCAAAGAGGGAATATATGCATTTTGAAAGTAGCAACATATAATATATATATATGCACATATGTAATCTTTATGCATATTGACCTCTTTGAACACTATGGAGTGTAATGTAGACCTTTATGGGAAAAACATTGCACTTTTCTTAGAAAGTAGTTTCTGATCACAGTGTTGTAGGGAATGAAAAATTCCTGATCGCAAATAGTTTTACCCGAGACGTCCGTTGTTATCAACACTTGAGTTTGTAGCTTAAAATCTGACTGAAAGCTTTTCACTTGATTAAATTCCTGACGACACCCCCATCTCCGTAAAACCTCCAAAGGAACTCCTCTCCATTAAGTTCAATTTGAACTGATGAACATCAACTAGTAACTATAATAGCTTTTTTTCTCGAACTGATCATTACTGACCTGAATCGCTCGCAAAGCATTGGGGTGTAATCTTTTGCTGTTCGTCAGATTTCTAAGGGTTGTGACTAAGAAAGTTTTTATAAGGAAGAAAACTCTGGGTGAGATTTCAGATCAACTTTATAATGTACTGATATTTTGTTGTTGATATTAGCGGGAACAATGATAGCACTAGTGGCGGTGACGACAATATTATCAATGGATTTTTTCATGATAAATAGCTTTAGGAGGTCATAAAAGAGAGAGCAAAATGCAAAAGCGGCAAATAAAAGAGAACGAATATACTTGACAAACCTGAGTAGCATTAGTAATACTTATATTCCAGTAATGTCTCTTTCATCTATAGCCTTGCACCTTATATCTTATAACACAAATGCCTTTCTAGTTTTCTATATGGCTCATGTCGTTAAATTTATATCATAGTTTGGGCTATTTAATCTTGATTCTTCCATTAAAATGGTAAATTGAGTAAATCAAGATGAAAAATGTGCGGGATTCATTAGGAATTTTCTAATGAGTTTTCTTTCCCAAGGAAGAGCAAACTTTATCCCCATAATGAAAATACATTCTTTACTGTGTGCGATGTCTGTAAATGTGCTTTTGGTTTTTCATGACAGAGTGAAAGTTAATTGTATTTGTTGTGAAGTATTGTTCCTTTTTGTTTAACAGATAGTGGATTCACGAAAAAAAGTTTAACCTGGATGTGCTTACATTTCCGATCGGTCGAATCCAGAACTTTTAACCTTGTGTGCAATATCACCTGCAGACATACTATCGGATCTCAGCCCCATGCTTTTATTTTATGACGATTAATAACAAATAATTTACAATTCCTTTAATGAGTTAATGACGACGTTTTTGCCGATGTAGGAGAACCGCCTTAGACGCATTTTAGAGTTATTGGTAGTGTTTTAACCACTGCCCAATATCATATTTTCACTTACTGGGGGAGTAAGCCTGCAAACTACTTTGTTGCTGTTGTAGTTGTTGTTGTTGTTGTTGTTGCTGGTCTTGTAGGGGGGTAGGAAAGCCTTATGAAAAAGCCGAGAAAGGTCTGAAAAAAGTGTTTCGCGTTGAGTTACAGATACAAAAATATTAGGGTAGGATATTTATGATTTATTTATTAGCATGAAAGTAAGGAAAATAAATAATGTGCATGTTAAACAGTACAGAACAATTATTTCTAATAAAATATAGCGGATTTATTTTAATTTTCGTTGGTTAAACATCTTGGTATTTGACCCTAGATTTTAGCATGCGCCCCAAGTAAGCTGGAGGTCGGATCCCCCTTGTTATGACTAGCATAAGAAAAATAACAAATATTAATTATAATAGTCATATACTTTTAACTGCTTCTGTAAATGTAAGAAAACTTAGCGAACTCATCATAACTGAACGAATGGTTAAGTAATGGTTTGTAATAGAATAAAATAAATGTCAAATAAATATGAATGATGGGGATAATAGTCTTCCAAGCGGACATGCAACGAGTGATTACATCTGCCAAAGCAATATGTACTCAGGAATCCAAATTATACATTTATCAAGCAATTACATTAAAATATAAGGTTATTTAATTGGTATTATCAATCTTATGAAACTGAGCGGCTTTCCTGGAGATTGTGAGATTTAGTGGAGACTAAAGGATTGAT
>NC_087207.1:29554171-29559171 GCF_015104395.2 Macrobrachium nipponense | reverse complement strand
AAAATCTGTTTATAAAATAAAGTACATGCGACTGTGGCGTGACGTGTTGTTATCCTCAGGGCTACTCGAGTAAAAAATATAGTGAGGTCTTGAAGTTTTCGTTACAAATTCCGATGGAGGAATATATTTTCATTTTCCAGAAAAAAAAAACTGCGGAGGTAACCTGTTTTGAAATTATGTCAAATATTTTCGATATGCATAGTTGATTCAGCTTTAAGCTTCCATTGCAAACCTCGTGCTGTCGTATAATTATGACTCGGAAATGATTGTAAACTTTAACGACCGTTAGTTAACCAGTGCTCCAGAATATCAACTAAAGTTCCAATAAGATCGTTACGAACTTCATCACCTGCGGCTTCCTATGAGTGACTCGTATTTGGTAGGCAGTAATATGAGTAGGATGAAGAGTAAATCGTTTTACTCAGAAGCGCTCTTTAAACAAACGCATCCCCTTCTAATAGTGTACTTCATTCCGGTCTCAACACGGAAACTGACCAAAATCTTTCATGCCGCTGACTTATTTAGTAGTAATAGAATCAATAAACCCTATTTAAAATTGTTTCTGGCTTTTTGATAAAGAAGTAATACCAACTGATGACTGCGCCTCTATCGCCGAACATACTGTGCACTTTCTGCAGCATCTTTTTGCTTTATATCAAACAATGAGATTATCTCTTTCCTCACTTGCCTCATAGCAACGGAAATGAAAGCACTTTTGAGTTTTTCACCCAATGATTAAATCTTTCTCTGTTACCTGATGTTCTTTGTACTTCTATTTATTCAATACGCGCTGTGATTTGATGTGGTGGATAGCTTCCTTTTTTTTTTCGTGAAGGACATTTGGATACGCGATTATTAAGCAGTAGCTCCCGTAGGGAGATAGTGTAGTCAGCGCAACTCATGTAGTTTACTGTAGGCATTACTTTAGGTTCTTTGCAGCGTGCCTTCGGCCCCTAGCTGCAACTCCTTTCGTTCCTTTCACTCTACCTCCTTTCATATTCTCTTTCTTCCATCTTACTTTCCCACCCTCTCCTAACACTTGCTTAATAGTGCAACTGCTTTGGGGTGGGGTTTTCATCCTGTTACACTTTCAAACCTTTTCCCTTTTACTGTCAGTTTCCATTTTCACACAGCGCTGAAATGACTTCATAGGTCACGGTGCTTGACTTTTGTGGCCTAAATTCCTATCAAAATAAAATCAAATCAAATCAAATCCTTAAGCAGTAGGAAACACAAGGGAATATAAAAAAGTATAATTAATGTATCACAATAAACAAATCTAATAAAGTGCCATAATAACAACCACCTACAAGAGATGTCATCCTAAGTATACGTTAATAATAATTAATGAGGTTTAGAAGTTTATGTATTGGGAAAATCTTATGACAAGACATTTTGCTCCCTGTCATAACCATATCCCCGTAGAGGGGTAGTGCCATCAGTGGCTCACACGCGATGCACTGTACGCATTTTACTTAAGGTTCGTTGTAGCGGACCTTCTGCGCCTAGCTGCAACCACTTTCGTTCCTTTTACTGTAGCTCCTTTCATATTCTCTTTCTTTATCTTACTTGATTCAAAGTGCACTGCGAAGTTTTCCTCCTGTTGCAACTTTCATATCTTTTACTGTCAATTTCCAGTTCAGAGTTGAATAACCTCATAGGTCCCAGTGCTTGGCCTTTGGCCTACAGTCTATATTCAACTCAATTCAACTCAGTCATAACTATAAAATAGTTCAGTCATTTTGGTTAAAAAATGTCACCTGGTAGCAAACAAAAGGATAAATGGAAGCAGTCAAATTTCCACCAAAACTCGTTACTGACGAATGGTGAAATGCTAATAAGACTGAGAGATGGAATAGGTGAGCGTGGAGAAAGGTTTTGGTGAAAGCAATGAAGCCTCTCGGACAAACAACTACCACTCTTATTCGTTGTGATTGATCCCTAAATATTTACTTTGGTATTTAATTATTCTTTAATAATGAAGTTTTTTTACTTGGGCATTAATCTTTTATTACGAACATTTTCATGCTTATGCAAATAATAAAAGATCCGCCATGTTGGATATAGATGTTAGTTTTCTGTAAAAGAAAACTGTTGAGAAGGCTTTGTCTGTCCGTCTGCACTTTTGCTGTCCGCCTTCAGATCTTAAAAACTACTGAGACTAGAGGGTTGTAAATTGGTGTGTATGTATGTATGTAGTATGTTATATGTATATATATATATATATATATATATATATATATATATATATATATACATATATATATTATATATATATATATATATATATATATATACTATATTGTATATATGAATATAATATACTATATATATAATATATCTATATATATATATGTATGTATATATATGTATGTATATATATATATATATATATCTATAATATATATATAGATATATATATATAGATATATATATATATATATATATCTATATATAGATATATATGTATGTATATACAAATACATACATACATACATACACACACACAACACACGTGTATCTGTGTGTGGTCATATAATATATATATATAATTATATATATATACTATATGATAAGATATATATATATATATTAATATAAAAATTTACACAGATTTAAATAATATGTTGGGTAAATGTGAAGGAGACGGCCACGTGAAGCTATTTTGTAAATATACTTTTTTAGCTGAACAATATAGTTTTATATAAATACGTACAGGTGAGATAATTTAACCACTCTAACTGATAACGGGAAATTTACCATCTTTTTCTGATGTTGATAAAACAGTCCCTTGGGTTATGATTGTAAAAACACAAAACGGTATACATCATTCTGGGGAATTTCTTAAAATAAATGCTCACCTGTACTGCATTACTCCACACCCTTTTCTCTATTCAGTAAAGGAAAATATTAGTAATATATCTCGCGTGGCCGTCTCATCTACATTTACCCCCGTAAGGGGTTACTGCCGCCAGTGCACCTCATTCGGTGTAATGTAGGCATTACTTACGGTTCTTTGCAGCGTCCCTTCGGCCCCTAGCTGCAACTACTTTCATTCCTTTTACTGTACCTCCGTTCATATTATTTTTCCTCCATCTTACTGTCCACCCTCTTCTAACAATTGTTTCATAGTGCAGTTACGAGGTTTTCTTCCTGTAACGCCTTTCAAACCTTTTACTGTCAATCTCCGTTTCAGAGCTGAATGGCCTTAGTTGCCCCAGTGCTTGGCATAATGCCAAAATTCTATATAAATCAAATCAAATTCTCTACATTTACTTGAAACGAATGATAAAATCATCATACTGTACCACTTCTGGAGTACATTGCGCTGTCAAAGCATACGTAATGGATTTCCATTGTCGATTATTAATTAGAAGACTTTCATGCAGTGGGAAATCAGCGTTCATGAGTATGAAAAAAAAAATATATATATATATAGAGATAGATATAGATATATATATATTGCCAACCTTTCAGCGGTAATCTAAAATTATATATATAACCTGCAAATCTTTGAAATTTGTTCACACACCAACACACACCCACACACACACACACACACACACATATATATATATATATATATATATATATATATTTATATATTATTATATATATATAATGTATGTGTGTGTGTGTGTGTGTGTGTGGTGTGGGTTGGTGTGTATTTGGTGGTGATCAAGGATTATCTCGCTTTTGGAGTGTGGTTGTGGATGTGTGACCTTCTGTTTTTGTGGAAATATGCCAGACTGTCACTAGGAACGATGGATAATAAGTTATTGAGAGAAAAATGATTATCAAAGAAAGATAGAAGTATGATACTTTTTATACTGTAAGTTTGAAAGAATATTCACTTCATTTCACCGCATTCACCACATGATAAATTTCTAAGAATTGTAGGTTACAATGTAATTTTAGATTACCGCTAAAAGGTCGGTAATACTACACGTGTATGATTGAGCTTTTTCGTAAAAGCGATGTTAGGAAGGATAGTATTTTTCCCAAAAATATTTACTAATTCCTGAATATTATCATATGACGTAGGGTGCTTATTAATACAAATAAGTTTGTAATTTAGTGGCTACAGTATCGTTTGAATGACGATCTTTTCATCGATTTACAAATATCAAAAATGGGAAAACAGGTAGAAAGAGCAGTGGCTTTTCGTCCGTCCATCCGCCTTCAGATCTTAAAGACTACTGAGGCTAGAGGGCTGGAAACTGGTGGTATGATGACCATCCACCTTTACGGGCTGCTGAATAGCAAGAGCCCGTGCCACTAGCAAGAGCCTGTGCCAGCATAAGGCTGGCTTCATCTAACGACCATCCACCCTCCAATCATCAAACATACCAAATTGCAGCCCTCAGTAGATTTTTATTTCATTTAAGGTTAAAGTTAGCCATGATCGTGCATCTGGAATCGCTATAGGTGCCAACAACCCACTACCGGGGCTGCGGCAGAGTTTCATGGGCCGTGGCTAAGAATTCCATAGCATGATACGTTGTATAGAAACTCGGTTGCGCCAAGAAACGTCGACTCCCTCTTTCTTTTTTTTTTTATTTATTTTTTCTTTTTGGAAAGGATTCCATCGTCATGCCGACCTTTTAGAGGTAAAATTGAGTCGCACGTGAACCATTCTTAAAACTTGTCATTGTAGTAAATACGATAACATGAACTGAATATTCCTTTTAGTCTTACTGAAACTTCTATCTGTGCATTAAAATTTATTTAATCGTCGTGATTATTTAACACTCATGAGTATGACGTTAATTTAATTTTTTGGGGAATTTCTTAGCAATTTGATTTTATGGACATCTTTCCTTTCTTTCATCATCTGCTGGTTATTGATCATATGGATGAATGCCATATCAACTTGTAATTATTAATGAAAACAAGACTATATATATATTACATACATTATATATATATATATATATATATAATATATATATATATATATATATAGTATATATGTATAGTTTGTGGACGTACTTACGTAG
>NC_087207.1:29521609-29553671 GCF_015104395.2 Macrobrachium nipponense | reverse complement strand
GAAATAATCGAAATCCAGTTGTTGACGCGAGAGGAATTCTATGCCCAATGGTTGTGTCGATGGGGTTACTTATTATTTTCGGCTCTGGTATTATTCAAGGTCAGGTCCCGGTCCTGTGATGTCATTTTGATAATTTGAGATTGCCTAGGGTCCTGTAACAGTTTTCTATTTCTGATGGTCTGGGTCTTTCAATTTTCGTTATCTGACACCTACTTTTGTATCAGTCACAGTTTTAGTCATATAGATACATAAAATGTGCAACCATAAGCGTGACCAAACACCCATATGTCTGTGTTATATATATATTATATATATATATATATATATATATATATATATATATATATATATATATATATATATATATATATATATATATATATATATCTATATATATATATATGTATATATATTATACATATGTATATATATACATATATATAAATATATATATATATATATATATATATATATATATATATATAGTATATATGTATATATATATATATATCATATATATATATATATATATATATATATATATATATGTATATATATATATATATATATATATATATATATCTATATATATATATATATATATATATATATTTATACATATATATATATATACATATATATATATATATACATATATATACATACATATATATATATATATCATATATATATTATATATATATATATATATATATATATAGATATATATATATATATATATATGTGTTGTGTGTGTGTGTGTGTGTGTGTATGTATGTAGTATATCTATATATATATATATATATATATATATTATACTATATATATATATGATATATTATTATATTATATGAAAAGAGAGAGAGAGAGAGAGAGAGACGAGAGAGTAGACGAGAGAGAGAGAGAGAGAGAGCTAGTCCGGTCTGCCTTATCAGCCGATCAGAAGATATATAACCTAGTTTTAAAGTTGAATGACATAAAAAAAAAATTCCTGCCGGTGTAAAACGTAACAGTAATACTTTAGATGTAAAGTGAACTTTAAGAATAACACTGGAATTGAACATTTCAAATTGTAACTAAAATGAAACCATTCGCATAAGTTGAAAATCTGCCAGACAGCCTAGAGCCTCAGTGACAAGATTTGCAAAATATCTTTTTCACTATGAAGCAGTTGCTCATCTAAAAAAACGTTAAAATCTTTTCCGAAGGAGGCATTTGCAAAGAATTTTATATTCTAGTTTTTCCGAAGGAAACATTTACAAAGAACTTTATATTTTAAACATGAGCTTCGAGATAGAACCCTTCCCTTTTCTCCTCTTTCTTTCTTTATATATCTATCTATCTTTCTTTCTTTCTTTCTTTCTTTCTTTCTTTCATTTTTGACCTTGCCTAGAATGAAAATAAGACTTCAAAGAGACAATCTTTGCACGACTGTGATTTTCCAAAGGACTACGAGAATGCAAGATACGATATCTCTCTACCTTCTTCTTCAGAAGTTTAGCCAAACGAAGTCAGAAGCTAAACAGTTTTCTTCCATTTTCCGACTTATCTCGTAACCCCCCCGCCCCTACCCCCTCCTGTTATATACGCTGACACGTCACCGGAATCTCTGGCACAAAGAAACAGGTCGGAGATTTTCACAAAGAAAAAAAAATAACTGAAATAAATATATAAAAATTCCCGGTGTATCTCATCGGTTTCCATTTCTCGAAATCTTCCTTATAGAAGAGAGAAAATGAACAAAAACTATAGGCACCGGAAAAGATTGTTCTCCATAGAATTACATCAGCCAAATTAAGAATCAAGTGTCTCGGAAAATAATGCGTAAATGAGCAGTGTTACCTATTATGAATGTTGTTCTGGATCGATGGAAAGAATTTTAAAAATTTTCAGCGTAAGGTATAAAAGAGGTATTGGTGTATGATGCAACAGCAGATGAAGGGATTTGTGTTTGTTAGAGAACGATTCGACCAGAGGACGAAGACGAAAGAGCAGAGATAAAGTGGGGATCACAAGCGAAAGTCTGGTGTGTGGGGTGGAATTGTGATCGCGTGGCTGACAGGGATTGTTAAGGTATTTCTGGATTAGGGACTGCTTCCATTACAATGCATGAGAGGTAAGACTGTTGCTCGGTATATTGAAAAGTGGTAACTTTAAGGATTAGAACGTAATTACATAACCTACTACAAACGGGAAGGGATTTGATACGATTTTGATTGAGAAAATAAGACGATTGACAGAAAGGGCTTTAGGTTCTGACGTACCATGTATATATATTGGGTTGAAAGGCATACGTGTGTGTGCTTTATATATATATATATATATATATATGTATATATATATATATATATATATATATATATATATATATAAACAGCACGCACACGTATGTTTTTTTAACCCAATACACTCTTCTGACGTACCCTAAAGTCTTTTCTGTCAATGGTCTTATTTCCTCTATCAAAATTATATATATCTATATATATATATATATATATATATATATATATATATGTATGTATGTATGTATGTATATGTGTGTGTGTCTGTGTGTGTGTGTGTGTAGTATGGAACAGCATTACAGTTACTTAGTGGAGTACCTATTGATGGCCCATGTGGTGGAAGTTTCGCATACCCAACAGACGCGAGCCGATTGCTGCACCATGCAGTCTCAATGTCCACTCCGGCAACTATGGTTGGTAGTGGAGTCGATCAATACCTTCACAAAAATAATGCGATACATCGCTCTTCGTTCGATCAGCGCTGAGTGTCGTAAGTGCAACGTTGACCACAAAGGACAGATGCACGCCGTGTCACATGAGCCTCTTTTCAATTTATGGGGCAGGATGTGGCTAGCAACCCCACCCATACTTATTTGTCAAAAATTTGAAGAGTAACACTATCATGTCAAACCAATTCTCATCAGAAAAATGCCCGTAGGGGGATAGTGTCGTCAGTGGACCTCATGCGGTGCACTTTAGGCATTACTTAAAGTTCTTTATAGCATGCCTTCGGACCCTAGCTGCAACCACTTACGTTCCTTTTACTGTACTTCCTTTCATATACTCTTTCTTCATCTTAATTTCCACCCTCTCCTAATACTTGATGCATAGTGTAACTGCTTTGAGGTTTTCCTCTTGTTACACCTTTAAAACCATTTACTGTCAATTTCCATTTCAGCGCTAAATGACCTCATAGGTCCCTGTGCTTGGCTTTTGGCCTAAATTCGATATTCAACTCGATTCAACTCATAAGAAAAAAATGTAAAATGCGCATAGTTGAAAAAAAAATTTACTTGCGTATATTATGGAACTGGTTAATTGGGTAACCATTGTGATCTAGAATGCTAACTAGTCCATTAAAAGCCGAAGCCCTGGTTTAAACAGCCATCAGCGTCGAACGTAAATAGCGACCCCCATCAAGGTCCCTTTGACCCTCTTGCATTATTGACAGACGCTGTCACATAACTTACTCATTCATACACAAACATCAGGTAAATGCCGCTGCATTAACCGTTCATTGTCGTTGTTTGTATGAGGAGGAGATTTGTTTCATACAGTTATGGTGTTAACCAGTTACATCCAGTCTACTATAATCCAGTAATATTCCACCTTAATACTGCATATGAGGTTGTCTTTGTGATCATTATGGATTAACGTGGTACTGGAGGCAATACACTGGCAAAGGGAAATATATACGTAGCTTATGAGACCACAATATATCTATGAAATAATTTTCCTGAGTTGTATTTGAATGAAATGCTTTTCAGGTAGGATTTCCACAAGTGGGTTATTGATTAACAATTCATCAGCACATGATCATGAAAAAATCGTATTTCGTTTAAACATTTGCCAAATCTTGATTAACTACGAATAAGAGTTTAAGAATACAGAGTAAAATATTAATACTAAATGTTTATCAATTATAGAATATTAGTTTGCTGGTGTAACCGAAACAAATCTCTTTTTTGCAGTGAAATATTTATACCTTCTGCTGTGATTAAATTCAATTAGAAGTTATGCCTTTAATGATTTATGACGTGAAAATAAGGCTACACAGCAATGTTTTCAATGATTATTCGACGCAGTTACATCCTGGTAGCCAAAACGCTTAAATTATAGTGGACAAAAAATAAGAACACGCGTAATTACTGTTACTACGGCTTTCATAACCTTTGAATCTAAAGCACATTAAAATCAAGAACCAAAAACGAAATAATGTTTTGATTTCTAAACACAATCAGTATAGATCCACTCGGTATCAAACGTATTGGACTCAATGCATTAATGGGTTTGTTACTGAAAATACTACGGCGGTGAGGAGGTTATATCTCCGTTAAATGCTCATGGGGTTACAAACGCTCTTATAAATATGAATACTTTAGAGTTATCATCTCCCCAGTGCACATTCGCGTCAGGTAAATATTCCACGAATATTTACCTCCAGCTTACTCGGGAAGCGTGTAAGATTTTCACCTCACGCATAAGTTCTAAACTTCATATTCCTAACTTAACGTGAAGGGGTCTTCGTAATTAATGCTCATACTTAGCACTACTTATACTAACAACAAGGATCAAATAAAAAGGACACAAATTAAACATGTTCATATGTTCTCATTTATAATTGGAAATACAAAATAATCAAACAGAAATATAGCCTAACTTCAGTACACCAAATAAATTAAAATGCGTTAAAATCTACGGTCAAATAGAGCCTGGTTTCACCAACAGAAATCAAAATAAATAAGCTATATTTTATTAGAGATAATTTTTCTCTACTGTTTAACGTGCACATTTAAAAAAAATTATATTTACATTTTAATAAATAAATCATAAATATCCTATCATTAAATTCATGTATATATAAATCAACGCAAAACATGTTCTTCAGACCATTTTAGGCTTTTCCATAGACCTTTTCCATCCCTTTCCAAAGCACATCAACAACAAAGTATTTTGCAGGCTTACTCCCCAAGTGAGCGAAAATAGCAGTACTGAGCACAAGGGCTAAATGCCTGGAGACAAGCGAGAGTTGGTCTCGTTCCTGGGGCAGCTGTGGCTACCGAACACGGCGCCTCTTAACCGGGATTTATGGCTGGATAAATTTGGCTGGAATGGCCCTTTGGCGAGCTGTATGAGACGATAATGGAGTTCTTGACTAGCTAATACGCGACACTCTCTTCCAGTCATGGGAAAGAAGAACAATAGGAAAGTACAATCATTTAGCTTGTTCCATAAAGCATTGTTGTACTCGAGGGACTCGTATTGAATGGTTCACATTTAAGGCTACTAAAGAAAAAGGAGAAGCAGCTTTGTAATACTCTTATGTTATGCTAAAAAGACTGATTGAGCGATTTGGAATATTTGGCGTTACGTCTACCAAGTTACAGACGCCGTCTGTTATAAGCAGTATACAACACACAAAGCTGCCAAGGATGTCGATTTTGCTCAGTGCGGGGTTTGTGCAGTCAGTGCACCTCCCGTGGTACACTGTAGGCATTACCTAAGGGTCTTTCCAGCGTCCCTTCGGCTCCTATCTGCAACCTCTTTCATTCCTTTTACTGTACCTCCGTTCATATTCTCTTCCTTCCATCTGACCTTCCAGTTGTTGCAAAGTGCAACTGCGAGGTCTTCCTCCTGTTACATCTTGCAAACATTGTAACTGTCAGTTTCCCTTTCAGCGCTGAATGACCTCATAGGTTCGAGCGCTAGACCTTTGGCCTAAATTCCATATTCTATCCTCTTGGATTCAATGTCGATTTTGATCTTTATGGAGTCTGCAACGTCGTCATTGAACACGGAATCTGTTTCTGACCCGAAAACATCCATTTCGTAGAATTCGTTCATTTAAAATTTACGTATATTTATTTTTTTCCACGTTTGTAGATGAAAAGGACTTAGCGTGCTTGCATTTGACGTGGGCGCATCTTTCTTCTCTGATATTTGTGTAATGTAATGGCAATTAATGTAGACTGTAGAAATCTTAGTTATGTCAACGAAGTTTATTAAGAAAAATTAGTTCAATACTTTCGTTTATCTGCCATCTATAAAAATGTATATTCAATAACTTCCCATCATGGGATCCTAATAAATATCTTAGTTCTAGTAAACAGTCGCCAAACCAAGGTAACCTGCGATGAAAAATTCTTGAATACAACTGGGTACATCAAACATGTGGTAAAAACAGCAACACTATGTAGTCATCACTTATAAACTGTGAAATATCTAGTTTTATAGGAGAAATAGGTGTTCAAGTTTCTTTATCAGAGCGAAAGATACTTTGGCTGTCATTGAATTTCAACAGAATTTAGAACATCTGAATTTCCTGTTGAAGGAAACGTTTACAAGATCCAGTGAATAAACAAGCTAACAAGCACATAATTGAAGGGTTACTGTCTTCATCGATTCTTAAGTAAACTAATGTTAAGAACCAAATAAAAAGATTTTGGATACTGTCAGTATAGAGCGGATTGATATCAAATGTAGGCGCAGCACATTAAGCTTAGTCTTCTTCTTCCCAGCTTTAGCCCATTTTATATGGGGTCGCCGTTGTGAATGAGTCGTCTCCATCGATTTCTGTCCTGTGCATCGTTCTCGTTAATGCCTTTCCATAACATATCTTCCCCTACACAGTCACGTCATCTCTTTCTTGGTCTTTCTTTCTTCCTTCTATCCCGCACTTCCATTACCATCATATGACTTCCAACATGATGTTCCTCTCTTCGTAACAGGTATCCATACCATCGAAGCCGCATTAAGCTTAGTAATTATTGGAAATATTTCAAAATTAAGTGTCTTTCTTGTTGATAGCCACCAGGAGAATGTAAACACATGCGTATTTTAGGTTTATCAGACCTCTAGTAAAATTCACATAACGAAAATACTTAGCGAATATAGAGGATGCCATTATCCAGGGTATGAAAGATAGTCTGCTACCATGAGACGAACTTTTGTGCCCAGTCTGTGGCGCCGGTGACCTACGAAACCTGGCGCCTCTTGACCGGGATTTATGCCAGGATAAATTTGGCCAGAATGGCCTTTGCTTGAGTGATATGAGACGATAATGCAGTTCTTGATTGGAAATGGATGAAAGTTTCTCCCAGAGAGAGCGAGAGAGAGGACGAGGAGACGCCGAGAGAGAGAGAGAGAGAGAGAGAGAGAGAGAGAGAGAGGGGATATTGGCTATTGGGAAAGGAAATTACACACTTATCTCCTTGTTTCGTACATCATTCTCCCAAAAGGTCGACCAGTGTCGAATTTGCCACTTCCACCTGATGCCCTCTGTTTTGAGAGAGAGAGAGAGACGAACCTTTAACCAGTACCAGTTCAACTGAAGATATAACTCCTAATAACTTCCTAGGAGACACTCGGGGTACGGAGATTTGACAAATGTCAGGTCGATGCAGACAGTAAGTTTCGCGTAAATTTCAGGGACTAATGAAGTGACAGAGTGAGTTAACTTACTCAGATCTCGTCCTATTTGCACAGCTCAAACGAATGCTGGAGTCATGTAATAAGTAAAGACAGTTTTAACATGGCTCAGTTGCTGATCATCTGCAAAAGGACACAAGGTCGATGATAAAGAGAAAACGCAACAGATTGTGTTATCATTACGTTCCTTCTCTAGATTGGGAATAAAAGTATAAATTTTCCAATTTTATTTAACTGATTAAATTATAAAAAAATATATCGGAGGACTACCGTGGTTAATAACACCTGAGAACATAAATTAGTCTTAAAGCAAAGAAACATCGATTAAAAAACGAATGAAATATGACATTTCTATATATTCTAAGCCACATGGTAACAATAATTAGAATTTTTGTATCCCGCGTTTCATCTAGCAATCTCATATAAGTTTAGTAAGTTTACTTTGGAAAACGACGGCAGTAAAAGTCGCCACACCTAGCTTAAGGGACTGAACGAACACCCTGTCCCGAAGCCTGACCCTAGTTATCTCACTTTGTGTACTATTTACAAGTAAAGAAGGCAGTGAGGAGAGATGCCCAGAGTGGGCTAGGGTATCGCAAGACTTTAGGTGGAATTTTACAGCATAGACTATCAATCTCTGCACAGAACAATAAAGTACACCTTGCAATTCTTTACATTATATAGTTTAGTTTCTCTTACCACTACGATGAAGCGGCGATGCAATTTCATGCCAGGGCTATTTTTGTCTCAACTTATAATAAATGAAATATAATTCCAAACTTTAATAACTAGAGGAATGTAACTGATATGGTATTGCTTTGCGAAGTTGACCTTTCATCTTCGGGTTATGTTCGGAGTAGATTCAATTTGCCTTACAGCCTTCTGGGAAATTACTCCACAGCCATAGTGTTAGCTGCTGGGGTTTCCACAAAGACCTCACTCGATAACATTGTGTTTTATTCTTGTCTGTCCATCGACTTCTGTACATCCTTCATAGGAGGGACTATACATGAGTTCATGTCCTTTGGTTTATATGATGTAATTGAAGATTATTTTCATTTATATAGTTAAACTATGATGAAATACATCTCAGTGTAATGGTTCCCAACGCTATAGTATATATATATGTATATATATATACTATATATATATATATATATATATATATATATATATATATATATATATGTGTGTGTGTGTGTGTGTGTGTGTGTATGTGTGTGTGTGTGTGTGTGTGTTTGTGTATGTGTATGCATGCACTATATATCTTAGTCATTTCGCTTTTGCGAAAGACTGTTTGTCTTTCTTACGACTGTCATTCGTAAGCATTCTGGTTCCTTCTTTCTCCTATGTGATATCTTAGTAGAGTGGTTCTTCTTAAAGTAAAGGAGATGATTCAAACGGATAAGTTGAATAATAGTAGAACAACTTTATTACTGAACTCCATAACAAGAGAGACAGTTCGGTCGTGAGACCGTTCCGTTTTATCGCTAGAAATGAAACTGGACTTCTTAGAGCATCACGTTGATAGCGAAACATTAGCTATCTCAGCGATTCACATAAAAACATACGTAGTCCGCCGGCTCGGAAGTTACAAGTTTCCGGCGCAGGTTAACAGGTCAACCGCTTCCCATGGAAGGTGTTATGAAAAGTTAACAAGATACAAAAACGATGACATTTTCAAACAACTTAAACCAGGCTACTGCAGACATCGCATAGCGTGATCTAGATTTGCCTTGGTCACGTAGGACCCTCCTAATTCGCCAATGACCTCAGGTCATGGGTTTTATTTACAGATATGTAATTCTAAAATGTATTTATTACATATATACAAAAGCAATTTGTAATTTTTTATGCCTGAACAAAGTGGTCCCATGTTTAAACCACCAACCGTTCTAAATCACTGAAAATAAAGATCTGTAAAGCTCTCAAATTATACGAAGTCTTTATGTAAAGGTAAAAAATCCATCACATGCAAACTATCGTAACAAAACGTGCAAATCTTTCATTGGAGATTTCTAGCTTTTATGTACAAGCATAAAAAGATTTAGGGGTTATGGATGGACAAATACTCGAGGGGGATCAGATTTTCCGTACTATAAATATATATATATATTTATATATATATATATATATATATATATATATATATATATATATATATATATTACATCGTCAACATACCTGAACCATACTGCAATTCGTGGAATGATTTTGTTCAATATTTTGTGCTTTCAAAATATTCCATACACAAATACTGGACACTGGAGACAAAGGGATACCCATTGCCAAACAAAAATGTTGAGTAATATTTCCCATTTAATTCAAAGGTATATTATTTTTTACATAATTAGTGCTAGTTAAAGTATTTTAAAAAATTTTAAAAATATGTCCAGCTGTCTGTTCTAATAACTCCCACAGACACGCCAACTATATTAATCTGTACAATACTAATTTATTATCAATTCAATTTTATCATTATATTAGTAACCACAAGTGAGAATACGCATTAGGTACTTAGCTAGCCTGTGAGATGAGTAACCAACTGAATCTCTACTCTCTCTCTCTCTCTCTCTCTCTCTCTCTCTCTCTCTCTCTCTCTCTCTCTCTATCTCTCTCTCTCTCTCGTTATACAAAGGTAAAACTGGACTTACTCTGAGAGTGAGACTGTCAATGTAAAATAGTTATTGGCATTTCCTCTCTTCTCTCTCTCTCTCTCTCTCTCTCTCTCTACTCTCTCTCTCTCTCTCTCTGGCATAAAAGCCAAAGTGGATTTGCTTCATGAGTTTCCCCTTGACGTAAGAAACAGGGAATATTCTCAGCTTCTGATCACAACGGTTCGAATGAATTTTCACTTGGGAGATCCGGGGCAGAATTTATCCCTTGCTCTTCAGTTCAGAAAAATGTCTCAGGATATTCCAGTGGATGCTTCATCCGATTTCGTGGAGGCTTAGATATTTAGCTCAGTTCCACAAGGATGGGTTGTCCAGGATATCTGGTAGAATTGATTCTCACAAGGATTAGCATGTTTTTTTTTTTTTCATGTCTAAACAAAGTTTCTCTATGATTCAACCGGCGAGCATTATGAATCTATATAAGATAAGGATCTGTAAAGCTCTTTTATTATACGAAGTATTTATCTAAAGGTAAAAAATCCTTCATATGCAAACTATCGTAAAAATCCAACAAATCTTAAATCTGTCGTTCACTGGAGATTTCTAGCTTTTATATAACTAGCATGGATGGACAAATACTCCATGGGATCTTATATATGTATATATATATATATATATATATATATATATATATATATATTAATTATAGATATATATATTTATATTTATATTATATATATATATATATATAATATATATATATATATATATAAAGATCCCTGGAGTTACGGATGGATAAATACTCCATGGGATCATATATATATATATATATATATATATATATATATATATATATATATATATATATATATATATATATATCTTTTTATGCTAATAATATAAAAGTTGAAATATCCAATGCAAGACAGGTTTAAGATTTGTTGGTTTTTTTATGATAGTTTGCATATGAAGGACTATTTACCTTTAGATAAACACTTCGTATAATTAGAGAGCTTTACAGATCCTTATCTTATAGATTCAGAATGCTCGCCGGTTGAATCATGGAGAAACTTTGTTTAGACATGAAAAAAAAATCATGCTAATCCTTGTGAGAATCAATTCTACCAGATATCCTGGACAACCCATCCTTGTGGAACTGAGCTAAATATCTAAGCCTCCATGAAATCGGATAAAGCAACCACTGGAATATCCCGAGACATTTTTCTGAAGTGGAGAGCAAGGGATAAAATCTGCCCCGGATCTCCCAAATGAAAATTCATTCGAACCGTTGTGATCAGAAGCTGAGAATATTCCCTGTTTCTTACGTCAAGGGGAAACTCATGAAGCAAATCCACTTTTGCCTTTTATATCCCAGATAGAGAGAGAGAGAGAGAGAGAGAGAGAGAGAGAGAGAGAGAGAGAGAGAGAGAGAGGAAATGCCAATAACTATTTTACGGTGACAGTCTCACTCTCAGAGTAAGTCCACTTTTACCATTGGATAACGAGAGAGAGAGAGAGAGAGAGAGAGAGAGAGAGAGAGAGAGAGAGAGAGAGAGAGAGAGAGAGAGATTCAGTTGGTTACTCATCTAACAGGCTAGCAAAGTACCTAATGCATATTCTTAACTCGTGTTGCTAATATAATGAATAACATTGAATTGATAGATAAATTATTATTGTACAGAATAATATAGTTGGCGTTTCTGTCGGATTTATTAGAATAGACAGCTGGATATATTTTTAAAATATACTTTAATAGCACTAATTAGATTATGTAAAAATAATATTTATTTGAATTAAATGGGAAATATTACTCAACATTTTTGTTTGGCAATGGGTATCCCTTTGTCTCCAGTGTCCAGTAATTTGTGTATGGAATATTTTGAAAGCAAAATATTGAACAAAATCATTCCATGAATTATCGTTCGGGTATGTTGACGATGCAATTTCTGTATGGCCAGGGGAACGAATCGTAAATAATATTAATATTAGTATTTCTGCTTAAGTGCTGTTTTATGCTGGCCGAAGCAGTAAAGCATTTAAGAACAATAAAACAATGAAACATATACGAATAAAGAACTCTCCCGACAGTACTAAAGAATGTGTATACATAAAATTCCATGTAAGTCTTGTGATAACTTTTATATTGGTCAAATTGGAAAAAATAGGGAAAGAGAACAGAACAAAGTAAGAAATGTGTTAGATATGCACAGGCGAGCAGTGACTTGAGCTAAAATTTCAAAAAGAAATATGCAAGCTTTTTAAATTTTAATGAAGGCAGTGGATATGCATTGTAAAAAGATAGTCATATTTGTAAACATATACTACCTGACCAAAGCTCAAATGAGGTTTGTCGTTCCTCCCCCTGACACCTGTCAGGTGTCGATTTTTAGTTTCCGATGGTTTTGGGTTTTGGATGTTTATTTGTAAATATGGACTTTGGAAGTTTATTTGTGTTGTCCCCGAACATATTTATCGTGACTTTCTTCATCTCTATATCAGTCCTTTCACAGAAAGCACGACCAAAAGTAAGTCTTATACTATTACCTTTTCGCTTAAGGTTTTATTATACTGTATCTTAGTTTTTTCGTTTCATCTTAGATTACCATTATTGAAAAGTGTTCCGCTCGTGATACAGAAATTTTACACTACTACTTTTTACTACAGCAAAAGTTGTTAAATTAATTCTAGTAAATTTATGTTTATGCAACGCTTGAACATTATACGTATGTATCTGTAATGTTTTACCCTTAATAACTTTCGATTTCAAAATTTGATATATGATTCCTTTTCCGCAATTGCGTTTAGAAAGAACATATTAAAGCCCTGGGACTTCACTCACTACTCCCAAGGGCAGTGGAAGACGTAATGACATTGAGGGAAAGAATAATGATTCCAGGAATCGGAATTTTCGGTTGAAGTGCTTTCAGACCACAGAATGAGGAGAGACGGAGAGGGAGGGGGATGGCAAGTGGCTTTTACAGCCTGAAGGGACTTGTAATGTAGTTGGGGACTGGGGAAGAAGGCATAAATACAACTGGAAGGTAGAGTGACGAAAAATAAAAGACCCATTACTGGGGGAATGAAGAAAGAGACTTTTCTTAAATACAGACTCTTAGAGATGAGGATAAATGTTAGAGTAAACAAAATACTTACGTAAGGAAATTCTTATATAATGTGCTTATACCTATGTCCAATTCTACGAGGGATACCGATTTCATTCAGAAGTAGGTTAAACAAGTAAATGAGTGATTCCTTTGATCGTAGGTCGATATCTCGCCTTTGTGAACGTTAGTTTCGACCGAATTTTTCACGGCTTGGTCTGTACTACATGAATGCCAAATGAAATTGTCTTGGTCCCAGCTTCGGGACGGTATACAACGTCCCTAGAGGCAAAATTTCCGTACTGGTCCTCTCTTGCATCACAAATATTTTCTTGCGGCGTGGGAGCACTAAAGTTTTTGTAAAATGGCAAAGCTCTGAAGTGAAAATGCACACAATATTTTACTGTTGCAGGAGGTAACTGTACGAGATTTTCCGACGCCAGGCCTAGTCTCTTCATTACCGGCGCTTTATTCTCTTACTGTACTCCTGGTAGACTTGATGTCGGTAAAAATGGGATTATCCTTTCATTGTAACCAAGGTCACAATATCTCGTGTTTTCACAGAAAAGATTGACCTTATCTCAGAAATGGTATGTTAAAATAACTTTCAATTTTTTTTTTAGTATGCCGATTTTCAATTCTTTTAAATCCCAATTGCATTAACCACTAGTCCAGTTTCCTTTGGTTATATGATATATATAAAAATAACTAAAAATCGTTTCTTCTGGAACTTTTACGTACCCTTTCAAAGGTCACTTCATATTCTAAGTAACTTTTTCAAATGCTAACAGGAATTTTTTATATGAAATTTGAGGTCAGTGAAATGATATAGGTAAATTAATTTCGTAAAGCCTTAGTATTAGAAATAAACTAGCAATCGTTATGAATTTAGATATAAATCTTCCTTGTTTTAGTTTCAAGGACCAATGGGATTACAGTTTTAGTAATGAGAAATGCATAATCTTTAACATTTGAGTTAATCAGAGAGCAAACTTCAACTTATATTTCCAAATTTTGTCATTATGCTCCCTTGCTGTTACTGATATTCAACGTATAAAAGTACATCCTTCGCTGTTGAATATCAAAATCAAATATCACGCACATATCTCTTATGCTTTTATCCACAATATCACCTTTTTATTTGTATTTTGAAAACATATATTGACAGAAGTGTATGGGATTTAGAACATATGGTATGTAATGTATGCACCACCTTTCCAAATGTCACGTATGAATAGCGCCATGAGACATTTCACTGTTTTGTCTATTAATCGCTTCTACGAAGAGTGATCTGATGTTTCTAGGACAGAATTATGACTAGAACTCAGAATAGAAACTACTGAATCTCTAAAGATCTTTCACATAATCATGATCGTTTAATAATACCAGCAGAGTGAAAAGATTTATTGTTGCTGAACAACGACCAAATCCACATGAGATTTCTTGGCATTTGTTTATGTTATTTTCTAGATATACTGTTTTTTTATATATACAATTGATGATAGATGACCTAGCATACCTTTTCTTATTTCGTTTCTCAATGTACAGTCATGCTCAAATCTGAGGCGACATGATTCTTTTTTCGTCGTTCAGAATCTCAGGTCAACCTTTTTTTTTCTCAATGTCATAGATGTCGACAAGTTTGCGAATTCATAGCTAGCACTATTTTCCATTATGGTTATATGTATATGATCCCTTTCATGATTTGAACTGATTTTCTTTTTCTTTTATTGCTT
Source organism: Macrobrachium nipponense (assembly GCF_015104395.2). Lineage (NCBI taxonomy): Eukaryota > Metazoa > Arthropoda > Malacostraca > Decapoda > Palaemonidae > Macrobrachium > Macrobrachium nipponense. The sequence continues at coordinate 29,538,789 of NC_087207.1, read as the reverse complement.
AGTTCAAAGCAGGGTGTGATTTCTCGGGCTGGTCAACGTAACTACCTCTGCAGCATTATAACAGCAGACCTAATCATCTCAACAGTCATAACAATATTTTCCGAATAGGAATAGGAATTATTGCAAATTTTCTTTGAATTGGAAGTCTTAGCCTGCGTTCAAGAAGCCTGTAAGTATGTTGCACAATGATTTATAGGCCTAAAGAAATAATCTAAGCCCTCTGAGATGTAAGTTCTGTTACTCTAGAATTTATTTGTAGAGATTACCTGTTCTTTGAAAAATAAAAAAATGTGATATTTTAATTATTGGAGAAGATGGCTGTTAATCGAAATATCTGTTAGTATTGATTTCAAGGCTTATGGAACACTTATTTCTTAAATGGCCTAAAATATTTTGTTGAAAGTCCTTCCGCTCGCATTTGGTATGTAATTTATTCATTCATGAGGTAACTTGAAGTGCACGAAGGTGCAGATAACTTCATATGCCTTCTGACCAGAAATTGTTGATAAACAGATGTGAATACTAAGTGTAATGTATTTATAGTAAGTGAAGAAATCTGAAAGTCATAGGGCTAGGAACAAAATCCTTGCTTTAACCAAAGAATAATGGCATAGACGAATATTGACTAGATATCACTTAAATAATTTATTTATTATTTATTTATTTATTTTTTTTTTTTGGAAATCCAAAAAATATAAAAGAAAAGAATGGTTTCAAGATAATGTCTTTGTCGCTACTCATTGTGGACCTATGTTCATTGTCGATACTCATTGTAGATATTATATGCATTGTCGCTACTCATTGTAGACCTATGTTCATTGTCGCTACTCATTGTAGACCAATGTTCATTGGTTCGGCTACTCAGTTGTAGACCTATGTTCCGTTGTCCGCTAGTCATTGTAGAGCCTAGTGTTTGTTGTTCGCTACTCATTGTAAGGAAACCTAATGTTTTTTGTTGTCGCTACTCATTGGTAGACCTATGGTTACACCAGGTTGTTTACGTTGCAGCCCGGTTGCGTTCACGCCACACTCCTCTCAACCCGGTTGATATCGGTGGATACATTCATACTTATGTATTTATCTATTTTTATTTTTTTTCAGTCGTTGAGGCGTTAAAACAATCAAATAGGACCATTTCAAATTTTATGGTTGCATTGGAAGCGTTATTAATGTTATGATGATTTGCTTCGTTTTTTTTAATTTAACATTTTAACCGAGGTTTGATGATGACCTTTTTTTTTTTTTTTTTTTTTTTTTTTTGTCCAATGCATCGCCGATAAGTGAAACGAAAGATTCGAAAATGGTAGGTAAACTGTTTTTTTTGTCCAAAATTTGGATACATGTGATATTTTCGTATACTTTTTAAATATATGACAGATTTCACTCTTATGAGATGTCATGGACTTATTGATGAAACAAGGAGTGATTCCACCTCCTGCTTATTCGAAGTGCGTGTTAAAATATAAGTCATATAGAGCGTTATTTCACCAACGAAAATTAAAATAAATACGCTATATTTTATTAGAAATATTTGTTCTGTACTGTTTAAAATGCACAATATTTATGTTTTACGTTTTCATTCTAATAAATCATAAATATCCTACCCTAAAATTCATGTGTCTTTAACTTAACGTAAAACATTCTTTTCAGACCTTTTTAGGCCTTTCTTATAGACTTTCCTATCCCCTAGCAAGAACAAGCACAACAACAACAGTAGAGTAGTTTTTAGGCTTACTTCCGGAGGGTAAGCGATAATCGTTTTTTTACACTGAAATAAGAGATAAATATGGGGCATGTTAGGTTTCCAGTTCGTGAATTTTGAACTAAATCCTATGGAATGGCGTCGTATCACTTAAGAGCATAGCTGTACTTCTTCTCTAAAGACCTTTATTTTTAACGTTAAATTTTGTGATCATATAACTCCCCCTAACGTCGTTGGAAAGCAAAACAAATATTTGTATAAATTTGGGGTTTCCTGAATCATTTCATACGGTATGGAAAAAAGCTGATACCACAGATGCAAAATAAATATGGTAAAAGATAAATATTTATTCAAGAAATAAATATGCAACGCTAGATATACTTGTACGGCAATTATTTACTGCTCCCTTGGTTATCAGTCGATCGATATCACTTTCAAACTTACACCATAAGAAATACCACTGATATTTTGACGTTCATATCCAACAAAATGCACGCGCAACTACGCACAAACACACACACAGACACACACACGCATATATACATATATATATATATATATATATATATATATATATATATATATGTGTGTGTGTGTGTGTGTGTGTGTGTGTGTGTGTGTGTGTGCAACTTTTATAAATATTCACAAATATTAAGTAGGCGATATCGTTTAATATCAAATTCACTTTATGCTTCGGGAATAACTTGCACCCAAGATGAATTATGAACGACGAGTACTTCGTCGTCGTAGGATTCGAACCACTATTCTCCCCATTATCCCAGTTGTTTCAAACATAACTCACGCTAATCAAACAACCCTTCTCGCTAAACTAGTTTAAATTACACATAACGTTATAAGGTATCATAAAAAAGTATATCCCATTCTTCTCCCAGCCCTGGAATGACCGAGGATTTAAAAAAGAAACGTAAAAATGCGCCGGAGAAACATCGAGTTTTCTGTACAGTGTATGATGCTGTATGAAACCCTCAGCCACGGCCCGTGAAACTTTCAACCACATTTTGGCACCTACAGTGGAGCCGGACACACGATCATAGCTAACTTTAACCTTGGGTAAAATAAAAACTAGAGTCTAGAGGGTTGCAATTTGGTATGTTTGATGATTGGAGGGTGGATAATCAGCATCCCATTTTGTAGCTTTTTAGCATCAGCAGTTATTAATATCTAAGGGCGGACGGACAGACAGAAAGCCATGTCAGTGGATTTTTTTTTTTACAGAAAACTAAAAATCAGTAAAACCCCGCAAGAAAACTCACCCTGCAGTACTGACAAATTCTAGAGGAAAGGTTTAGCCTGGGCTGAGAGGAATGCGCACGGGGACATATTCTCGGCCACTTTTAGGACGCAGAAGGGTGGAAAGCTAAAGGGATTCAGCTGTCAAATGCATTGTCTTTCAGGAGGATCTCTCTCTCTCTCTCTCACTCTCTCTCTCTCTCTCTCTCGAATAAATATGGGGATTTTTTTTATTAGTGATAATACTGTATATAGACATGATTTTTAAACTTAAATGATAGGCTATTACTTCAGATTATCCACAGATTAAAAGGAATCCAAAGACTGGCTAACAATAAGAACACTAAAATGCTTCATAGTATTATAGACACTTACTGTGACGTAATAACTTGAAACCTGTCTGTTTGTATTTGCGTGCGTGCTTGTGTTTGAGTCTACGTGCAATGTAAATATACCAGATGAATTGAAGCTAGCCTTCATGAAAAACCATCATATTGCTTGAAATAGTTAGGTCTTTTCTAGTTTTATTCAGCGTCGTCAATGGTTTTAGCTGCCGATTACCCAACGCTTGATTATAATTGCTGAGAGAAATTGATCTCTGTTTTATGATGATAAATCTTCTTGGATGAGCAGCTTATCCCCACATCAGTAGAATGAATTCCTATGATATAATAATGCATTTCCTATGAATGAAAGGCTGAATAACATTTCCGGTAAGTTGGATATCGCTTTAGTCCATCGCTCCTGTATGTGTGTGTGTGTGTGTTTGTGTGTATGGTAGTTTAAAGAATAAAAAAAGGAGATTTGCATCTCATATTGAGGAGCAAAAATTACCATTCTTAATTTCATGAAAGTATAATTTATAACAGACGCACACACATATATATATAATATATATATATATATATATATATATATATATATATATAAGATATATATATATATATATATATATCTATATATATTAGGGCTTGTGCCTTGTATGATAAGGCGCCCTATGAGGTAATGTTAGACTAGCGATAATCTATACGCTAAGTCGGTTGGTATTGCACTTCCATCTTCAATGTGTCTGGGGTTTTGTAGATCACTTACGAAGTCGGTATTATCTTTACGACGATGTGTTAAACTCATGGTTCGGTGAGGTTCTTGTAGAAAAACACTAAGTATAAAAAATTATATATTCTTCTGAAGTTTTACATGGTGAAGATCAGGTATGATTGTACAAGTCTTCTAATAACGATAGCTTGATCGCTTCTGCCAATGATGATGGCTAATCCTATTCCTCTACATGATAAAGCTTAGGTAAGAGGTACAGGTCTTCTAATCACGATAGCTAACTCTGTTCTGCCTGTCTACCATCTCTGTTACAAGTTATGAAGGAACAGACAGTAGTTCGAACATATGAACATACATACAATGACATAGTTTCATACGAACACACAATCAAATGAGACACGCTACAGATCACGTAGGCGGTAGTTGTCTCAAGCAGGGAGCTTGGACTAATGTTTATAAACAATTGAATGACTACAGGTGACGGCATGTTATCTTAGCCTACATACTTATTGTATACGTCATCTTTAGCGTCTCTAGTCTGATCACATTCCTGCAAGCAATCTGGGGTTGACCTCTTTAGTTTTAGACTTTTATATATATGGACTAACATCCCATATTTATTATGTAAACACTTAACATCAAGCTCGGTCAGCTACCAAAAGAAAACCAACTACTGAATATTACTCAAACTTGACTTGCATTTGACTTATAGAGTGTGATACAGACACTATGTGAATATATATAATATATATATTATATATATATATATATATATATATATATATATATATATATATATATATATATATATAAGTAAATAAAAATTCATGGTGTACATGAATTGATTCAAGTAATAAAATATAAAACAATGATATTGGTAAATAATAGTGATCACGTGATATATAATGATACAGTTTCTCACTTCATCTCATTAAGATACATATGCTACAGAAAATACTAATGTACTCTGATAATTGCATAGAATGAAGATTAACATGATAAAAATCATATTTTAACTGATAAAAAAATTTCTATATGAATTGATAAAATTATTAATGTTTATGCTGATTGATTCGTTGATTTCTGATTCATTAATCAATATACTAACTCATATATAACTGCAGATATTGGTAAGATGAAAGGTAACAGATTGATTATAGGCTACCTGAATGTTTTATACATATGTATATGGATTCATATAATTATGATTATTATATGTGCACTTTAAATAGATTCCTATTGCGTACACAAAACAAAGATATATTTAGATTCAGTTATTTATGATCATTTATATAAGAGATTCCTATTGCGTACCACGCAAAATATATTTCGATTCTGTTATTTATGATCATTTATATATAGATTCCTAGTGCGTACACGCAAAAAAATATATTTCGATTCTGTTATTTATGATCATTTATATATAGGATACATGATACTTTATAATAATATAGGATACATGACCGAGGTTATACTACTTCACTTTTAACTAGCTTTCGAACAACTTTTCGTCCATTACACAGTTCCAGACAACCACCTATAGCCAATGAAACGGCCTTTTTCAATGGTTAAAACAAGGGGAAAATTTGCCTGGGCGGGTCCAACGTTCCATTTTGCGCTCATACTTATTCTCTGCATCCTAAGCTACACGATTACGTTCGCGATGAATAGATCATCCCAGCACGAGTCCTTCGCCAGCAAAGTAGAGTTGAATATCCTTCGGGTCGTAATTGTCGGAAGTATGTCCCTTTCGTAGTCGAATTCCGACAGCCGCTGGAGCGTTCCGCATGAAAACGAGATTAACGACGAGATACGGTGTCGGTCGAAGAAGTCCATGAAATTCCTTTCACATTGTAGGCGGTTGTTACTTGACTGTAGTCGTCCGCTGCGACGAACGATTTTTTGAAGTTGCGATGTGAAACTCTCGTACTGCAGGATACTGTAACCAGGTTCCATTAATCAGCCTGCAAGTGAAATTATACTTGTCACAAGGGCAAAGTAAATTCAGACAACATCCAAATACAGGGGAGGGGAGAGAGCCATTTAGACCAGACTTAACCCACATGAATTCGCTGATATTTTGGAATTCAAAAGAGTCCGCTGTACAAACTTTTTTATCCATGGCATTAACAATGAGTGAACCTATCCAGGTCTATGATGACTGTAAAAATATCCATAATTATAACAAATAAACAGATATCGATACAAATCCCAAAGAAAATTCGATATTACTGGTAGTGAATTACTAGACAAAGAAGTGGAAAACGGAGCTATTTGTAAGATTGCCAGGCAACATAAGAGTCAAAGAGAAGATTAATCATGATTCTATATGCCCTAACAAAAGTTTCATATTCAATTTTCTCGTGCGCATCCTCTGAGGTTAACTTTTAAAACATTATTAATAGGTAGGAGATGCAACGAAAAACCCACTATGTAACTAATTTCTATATAAACTTTGGGTTTTTCAAGAAAATGTAACATTTTCCCATGAATGTGATTTACCTGGATTGTAATAAGCTAATGTTGCAAGTAAATAATCCATATCCATATCGTGATACTTCTAAATGCCTATGAGGTTCAGAAAAAATTAATTCATTTTGATATTATAGAAATTCTATTTGCTTATTTTGTTATTAATTTTAAAATGATTGCAACTCCTTAGCTAAAGTTGCATTGCGCACACCGATAGACACTTGTACCTAACGTCTGCCTTGCCCATGAGAAGTTCGGGCTAAACATTCCTTTCTCCAGTCAATCTGCTTTTGCAAGCAGAGACGACACACAGATGAAGCCTATGTAAGCAGATTATTGAGGTTAAAAGGAACAAATGCTGATACGGCAATGATGACGTCGTCACTTGGCAGGAGATTGCTCTCAGCCAGCTAAGAGTTACGTTACTTGCTGTAAGAGATACGACTTTAGGATAAATTTTTTGTTTTTTAATACTCGACCCACATGAGAAGAATGTCTGAAAAAAAACAGTACCAAAAATTGAACAAAATATATTAGTTTCATGCTGGAAATCTGCATAATTGTAATTATGTTAAATTAAATATTCCTTATTTAAATTAATGAAAAAAGGTTTCCATACAAATTCATATATATTATTATTGCCTGTATAAGATTCATATAGGATTATTTCATAGATAACATTTTCACTTCTAGACTTCCTGACTTTAAAATCTCTTTTATTTTATTTTATTTATTTATTTATTATTTATTTATTTAATTTTTTTTTTCATTGACTACGAATATAAATCACCGGGACAGACAATATGTCAGTAGGTTTTGGATATGTGTTTGAACTTTTAGCTTATTTGTCATTACTAAAGCGTTAAGTTAGAGTTCAAGTCTTTACGCATATATATTTATATATTTAATTAACCTTGGGTTACGTTTGCTTATTGATTTTATCGTGATTCCTTTTTTTATTATAATTTGTAACCCTTCCGACTTCTTACGGAGTGTATTATATTGACTCCACTTGTATCCATTATTTTATTTTATTTTTTTATTTATTTATTTATATATTTTTTTTATATATATTTGATAAATTAATGGTTGGCTTGAATATGTGGAAAAGTGTTCTAGCGGCGTACCGTATAAGGCTACTTGCGGCATCAATTCTATAGATACAAGATATAAAATAATAAAGGATTAAACCGCGAGAACCGCTATAATCCAGTTCGGATCCAACATCACGAGTTGTAACTCGTAAGACATTGACACTTCCTATTTAGTTATCCGTTATTCTACCAAACGATTGACTCTGGGTGATAAAATATATTATTGGTTTTCTTAATGGATAGGAATTCACACAACGTGTTAAGGAGATTATTATTGATTTACACCACCCGAGTCACAGATTATTATGTGTTGAATTACCATGTTTACTGATTTAGCACTCATAAATATTCCTAATGCACTCAATTGCGGTGTTTGTTTTTAGTGCTATTACTTCTATATAACGTGTCAAGGAACTATTAACACTAAGAAGTGTTTATTCCCTCTGTCAGACTCGTAATTCTGTTAATAATTCTACGTATATTCTTTCAAGGATTGATTTGGCACAGGATAGGCCCTTAACTGACAGGTGTCTTAGTGTGTCCCTTGTTTTTCATGACACGTGTTACAATCAGTTATGTGCTTTTTATATCTGTAAGCATTGTAGGCCAGTAAACATGGATTTGGCTTTCCGTGACATAGGAGGGAACCCTGGATGACGGAATGCAACCAGTTTATGACGATTGGTATGAAAGAGATTATTATTACTACCTGGTCGTTAGTCATCTGCTGTGTTCTTCGGGTTTTCCTCGTCACAGACCTACATAGAACATTACATTTGATTACATTATTCTGATACACATACTATAAAACTATACTTTTGCTTTAGGGTTTCTGCTCGAAGTGTTTATTGTTTTTGCCTAGCCACTGACCCTGTTTTCCGTTTCGAAGTGTTTATTGTTTGGTGTTTATTGCTGCTGACTCTGTTTTTCGTTCGAAGTGTTTATTGTTTGGGTTATGTCTGTTGACTCTTGCTTTGTTCAGTTTGTAACAGTTCTGCGCTCCAACCCAGATATTCAATGCTCGCGATCTCTTGGGTTAAGGAATTTTCTTGTTTAGATACGGTTTTAACAATAGGCACGGATATTTCTATATTTTTTTAGTCTAATTAATGGTTCTTTGCAGTATGGTGCGGGATTTGCGGGATAATGCGTCAGCTATGATAATTGCTTTCCCCAGGTAGATATCTTATCTTGGCTCCAAAGACCTGAATGATCATTTGTCACCGAGTTCCTTTTGGACTGTGATTAAAGCCTTTGAAAAACTCGGTAAAGGACTCATGTTCAGTAAGGACTTTATCAGGATAGCCATAGATTATGAACTTAAAATGTACTAGTGTTAAAGATACCTAGCCCTTCCTTGCCTATTACTGCATATTTACTTTCAGAGGGCTTTAGTTTACGTGAATAAAAAGCTATAGGGAAGAACTGTTTATCATATTACTGAAGTAGTATCCCTCTTACCCCTTGGTCTGAGACGTCTGTTGCAATAAAAAAAAAAATTCCTTATTTAAATCAGGGATTTTAAGTTAGGTAAGCTGCATTATTCCGCTTTTAAGATATCGAACGCCTGTTGATGCTTTTTAGACCATAATCAATCTACGCTCTTCTTCGTAAGATCTGTTAAAGGAGCTGTCATGATTGAAGAGTTACATATTTGCATACGATTGTAATACCCACTACAGCGCAAAAGTGCTGTATCCCCCTTTTACGTTAATAGGTACCGGAAGTTATGAATAGCCGACACCTTACCACGGACTACTTTAAGACCTTGACTAGACACATAAAACCTAGATAAACATGTTCGGTTTTAAAAAACTCACATTTAGATATTTTACTCTGAGATTATTGTCTTTGTCTCTGTAGCACTAGCTCTACTTTTATGTGAATGTACTTCTAAGGTATTAGAAAAGATTACAAGATCATACATATAGGCATGTAGGTTATCCCCTAAAAGTCTCCAAACACTATATTGTAATTTTGGGGCGCAACGTAAGCCGGAGACATACGTAAAAATTGATAATGTCCCCTGAGTGTGCTGAAACGGTGTATGAGGTACAATCACTTAGGTAATGGTATCTGGTAAAAGCATTTAAGTAAGTCCAAGTTGGTGAAAAAAAAAATTTATTCTAACCTAACAGAGATAAGATGTCGTCGGTACATCGCACTGGAAACTATCGGAAGTCGTTTCCTTGTTTAAGCGACAGTAATCTGCGCAGATACGCCAAGTCCGATCTTTTATGGCATGACGTTTGAGGAAATAATTATATGGGCTTATTTGATTTCCTAATGGCTCCTATTACTAACATTTTTCAACTTCGTCATTTATCTCTATTTTAAAATTCATTGAGAATCGGATACGAAGGTTACGTAAATAGCTTTATGTTTGTCCTTAGACCGTGTTTTGTTTTCAATGACATCCGTTTTTCTCCCAGAGATCACTCGCTAGTGGAGAAACTTCCTGGTATTCAGGTAAAAGATAAAATTCTGCTGAATCACCTCTGCTTGAATTACTTTACGGATATTACTTTAGATAGATTATCAGAGAGATTCATCCACGACTGGTTGGGCGTGATTAAAAATTAGCAACAATAAAAAATGCGATATTTATAACTTCCGTATCCACGATATGTATACTTTTAGGGCTTTGTTCGCGGAAATCGTTATATTTTCAGAGTGTCGGGAAGGATTAAAATTTCATTTCCAGCAAAGTCTTTTTACACGCACTAAGACATTCGAGGGTGCATGCTTCTCGAGATTTTGCGTGCAAAGTACGACTGCGGTTGTGGGAGAATTCTGTTGGGTCATTTGAACAATGTTACGATTTATGAGACAAATGATTTGTTCTTTTATATAAGTTATTATTTGATTAACTGTCTCATTTTTGTTCAAACGGATTTTAATATGTTTGAAGGTTTATAGGATTTTCCTTTGATAAACACGCCTTATTTTGCAGGATGTAAGATAATATTTTGTATACCCCTAGATGGATCTTACAATTACACTACATACAGATCAACGTTTTTTATAACTATAGAGGTATCTGTAAGCGCGCGATTATCCGGACTTCTCATTAGAGAAGTTCGAACAACAGACGGTGAGTCCGTAAATACAGGCTATTACGTCTACTAAAGAAATAAACAAGATATTCTAATTTTTACGGCGCGTACAGTCGGGCTTTATCCACCAACTAACTTATAATAACTTACGTATTAAAAAAAAACGAAAACCTGCTCTGATTACTTTATACGGTCGTGTGTTTCATAGGAAAAATCCATTTTAATTCAAAAAGATATCGGTATGTATGAACCAACATCGCTTTTCCCCACTCTGCTAGAGTCGCTTATTGTGTGGAATTTGCTATGCTTGAACACTTCGGCAGTTTTTTTGACTGACCTTGACCGCTTGACTAGGTGACACAGTAACCGAGTTTGCTTGTTTGATTCTGAAAGGCTACTGTTTCTATTTCTTTTTGTAATAATTAGGATCCTTCTCTTTATTACCATCGGCAACGTATTGTGTGTTTTTTTAGCATTATGTTGCTGGTTACGTATAAAGCAATGAATGACGAACTATTAGGAACTGAGCGATTACTAATAAGACAAGTTATCTCTACTGTATTCAATATTAACTGTTTGTACTTCATTCTTTGCTAAAATTTGAAATAGTGAGGGATCCTGGTCAGCGCATTTAGAACCTTGATGAAAGTTTTTTACAGACATGTTATTCCTTGCAATCCAGCCGTATTTTTAAAGTTAAGTTGAGTCATTGTAGTTCGATATTTTATATAACTCAAAAACTCAAGGCTAAAACTGCGATCGGGACTTTGCAAAGGAGCATTTATTGTCATGACCCGAAAATAAGTTACCTCTAATTTATATAGATTTGTACGGGTGTTCCACTTGTTTTTGTGTGTTTTTTTTCTAATCACTACGGTGCTTAACGACCATATCCATGCATCTGTATAAATACAGACGTCCACTGCGTAAAACGCATATTCACTGTTTAATATGATTTGGTACGTAAGGATTAATAATCACCCAAAATGATAAAAGTTAACATAGTATATGATTATGATATTCAGTAGAACTTCTGGAAACAGACACTCAAAGATAAAAACTCGCAGTAGCGAAATCTCATTGATGTAGATAATTTCTGTAAAAAAGTAGATTAAGAATGTCTCGTAACTTCAGCCACAGGAATAACGAAATTCGACCTGCAAAGGAAACACTCAAAGTTACTCCAAATGAATAAAAAATTGTACTTAGCTTGCTTTTGTGGGAAGTCACGGTGTTCCGATAAACGACACACGGCCTTGGTCCTCCTTCTCTATTTAGCGGACGACCTGGTTTGGCTTCAGTTTCCCCCGTGCGCGTTGTTTCGATGATTCGAGCCCTTGAAAATCCGATGCTGCAGACGCGTTCGGTTTGTTTCTTGCAGTGCCGGAAACGCTCACTAACGATGTTTTCTTGAATGATTCTAATGAGAGACGAAGCTTCCGTTGCCGTAGGAAAAGGACACGTCGGGTTTTGTTTCTTGAAGTTATTCACTAACGATGATACTAAGTTGCTTGTCGAATCTTGTTGTTTTCTGAAGTCGCTCACTAATGATGATACTAGGTTGCTTGAAGAATCTGCTGCTTTCGTCGTCGTTGACTTCATGATTTATTATTCTGTTTTTTCTTCGTAGGACGTTGTAGAGTTCTTCTGGTCCGCTGGCCACCAATATTAGGGCTTGTGCCTTGTATGATAAGGCGCCCTATGAGGTAATGTTAGACTAGCGATAATCTATACGCTAAGTCGGTTGGTATTGCACTTCCATCTTCAATGGAGTGTCTGGGGTTTTGTAGATCACTTACGAAGTCGGTATTATCTTTACGACGATGTGTTAAACTCATGGTTCGGTGAGGTTCTTGTAGAAAACACTAAGTATAAAAAAAAATTATATATTCTTCTGAAGTTTTACATGGTGAAGATCAGGTATGATTGTACAAGTCTTCTAATAACGATAGCTTGATCGCTTCTGCCAATGATGATGGCTAATCCTATTCCTCTACATGATAAAGCTTAGGTAAGAGGTACAGGTCTTCTAATCACGATAGCTAACTCTGTTCTGCCTGTCTACCATCTCTGTTACAAGTTATGAAGGAACAGACAGTAGTTCGAACATATGAACATACATACAATGACATAGTTTCATACGAACACACAATCAAATGAGACACGCTACAGATCACGTAGGCGGTAGTTGTCTCAAGCAGGGAGCTTGGACTAATGTTTATAAACAATTGAATGCTACAGGTGACGGCATGTTATCTTAGCCTACATACTTATTGTATAGCGTCATCTTTAGCGTCTCTAGTCTGATCACATTCCTGCAAGCAATCTGGTTGACCTCTTTAGTTTTAGACTTTTATATATATGGACTAACATCCCATATTTTTATTATGTAAACACTTACATATATATATATATATATATATAGATATATATATATATATATATATATATATATATATATATATAGTATATATATATATATATATATATATATATATATTATATATATATTTATATATATATATAAATATATATATATATATATATATATATATATATATATATATATATATATATATATATATATATATATATATATGTGAGTTTGTGTGTGTGGGTGTGTGTGGGTGTATATATGTAGTATGATATATAGATTATATTTAAAAAAAAATTCCCATTCAGACGCTGTGGTACCAGAAGGGTAAAGGTTCTCAGCACAATTTTAGAGATAATTCCATATTTTTAGAGCTACGTTGATGGTCCAGCCTAAGGCTGTGATCGAACCACAGACCATGCAAATGCAATCCTAGTGCTTTACCATTTTGTGCTTCTTTAGTTGAGAGTACTATCTAAAAGCAAACTCCAGGAACTTCTTTTAAAAAATCCATGCTTTTTATAATTCGTTTATTTGATTTTCTATGTAATACACATTAATAATTATATGAAGAAATCTCCTGCTTCACCTTCCAAGCTCAAGTATTTCAAGTATTTCTCCCAGATAATGGAAATGCCGCAGTGACGAATAAGATAAGTGAACTTTTAATTACAGGGAGAATGCAAAGTATTACCCCAAAATGGGAATGGAATCGAATTAAGAGAGAGAGAGAGAGAGAGAGAGAGAGAGAGAGAGAGAGAGAGAGAGAGAGAGAGAGTCTTTTCCAATTACAATCCTAATTTCATTTACAGGCTAATTCAAGAATATGAACGTTTTTGGCGATCAGAGGGTTAAATGATACGAAAAGAGAAGACAGAAAGACGATCTGTCAATTACAGATGGATAGCATACCTAGAAACGGAAATGGAATATACTCAAGAGAGACGGAGAAGAGGGAGAGTTAGAGAAAAAAAAATATTCAGTAATAAAACATTTCTTGAATTTGATTCCAGATTTGAAATGGTTAGATCAAGGATTCAGATGGTAGCAGGCAGGAAAGGAAGGTAATCAACTTTCCCTTTTCGATGTTCTTCCCCTAATTTATTCTAATCTAGGAATTTTCCATTTCTCTCTCGCTCTCTTTCAACTTCTCTCTTTCATTTTTAGAGCTGTCATGTTATAGAAGTATTTCTACCAAAGCTGGATTTTTGGAGTTTCAGTGATTTTCAATCAGATTAACCTTATTGTAGAGTTACGCGGAAATCTCAAATAATAATGTAGAAACAAACTAAATAAAAGCATATCCTCCGCTATGAAATGCGCTTAAAAACTTTTTCCTCGCCAGTTTTTAATTAAATAAATATCTCTTTAGAACATATCCATTCCAGGCCTCTCAGAGGCTTTTATATAGATTTCATCTTGTATTCACGTTAAGAACACGAGACTAAGAATTCTTGGAGAATCCTACAAATAAGGACTTTAGTTATTTATTGTATGAATCTTTGGATCACTTGGATTGTAAATGTGTCCGATAACATTCAGTATGTGTAAGGAGTTGATTAATTGATTAATAATTCATTAATTCATTCATTCATCACCCATTTTCCAAATACAAATCTATGGTAAAAGGGATACCGTGAAACGAACGTGTTAAATGCTTTATCGAAATATTAAGATTTCATTACTAAAGAATATTACTTTCAGAAAGGTGATTATGACACTATGTAATCAAATCCTGTCATCCAATATCGAAATGAAAAGTCAATCCATATTTCTTATATTTCCTTATGTATCCGTTTTTCATGAAAAATCAAGTCTTTTATTTTGCAACAATGATCGGTACGATACAGTTGCATTACTTACCATAACATTGAAATCTTTCACAAATAATCACTATCAATATAAGCGTGACGAATATTCATCTTCACTGTATAAGAAGTGCTTTAGTAGATTCACATCAACCGTGCATTTGATGTCTAGGCCAGTCCCTTACGACGCTCCTGATTGGCTGTTGATAAGCCAATCACAGGGCTGGAAGCTCTCAGCTTGTCTCGAGAGTTCACATGGGTAGGATCTATGTTCCACCTCTCCTGGGGGAGACTCTCGTCTTTCAAAAGTATCCCTCAGGAAAAGTGGAACATACATCCTGCCTATGTGAACTCTCGAGAGAGACTGAGAGTTTCCTAATTGTGATTAGCTTATCAACACCCAATCAGGAGCGTCGTAAGGGACTGGCCTAGACATCAAATGCACGGTTGATGTGAACCTACTATAGTATGTTTAAAGGCTTCTGGCTTTGTCAGGCTGAAAAGAATCATAAGTACAATTACCGGTACCGCCCTTCTGAAGTCCTCTTCGTTGCAGTGACAGTGACGTAAATATGTCGATCGGGTAAATTAACTCGTCCTGAGAAAGAAAACGGAGCATCTGTCAATCCAGAACTGTCCGCCATGATGCGTCTTTTCATTGGAACTCGTGCCACGTTTCCAGTGGAGATGGAGTCACGAACGCAATTTATTGATGCATCTTCGACTCAAGATCAAGATGATTGATGATGTGCTGGGCCAGGATTGGGGAATTCTAATAGAGAGTTGATAGTGGTAGAGAGAGAGAGAGAGAGAGAGAGAGAGAGAGAGAGAGAGATAGTGTTAAGATGCAGGTTTAGGAATTAATTAGTGGCGGTGGTTGTAGGTGAATGAATGCATCGAGTTTTATAATATTGCGATCCCACAAATTCTATGACGGTCATGTAGGAAACCTTGATAGCAAGAAATCATTATATATATATATATATATATATATATATATATATATATATATATATATATATATATATATATATATGTGTGTGTGTGTGTGTGTGTATGTATATATATATATATATATATATATATATATATATATATACTATATATATATATATATATATATATATATAATATATATATATATATTCATGATATAATATATATATATATATATATATTATATATATATATATATATATATATATATATATGTATATATATAAGTCTTATCACATCACCGTGATTCATATATACGCATTAAGCTACAAATATCGTTTAATATCTAATTCGCTCTTCTTCTTTATCTTCAGCTTTTCCCATCCTTGTATGGGGTTGCTGTTTATTAGTCTTCTCCATCTTCTGCGATCATGCACCATTACCTCACTCACGTTCCTCTCCCGCATGTCCTTGTTAACTTTGTTTCTCCATCTCATTTTTGGTCTACCTCTCATCCTTGTTCCGGGTACTTCGATGGTCATGGTTCTTTTACATGCAGAATCCTCCTCTCCTCTCATAACATGCCCAAACCATTGCAATAGTCTCTTTTGCAGCTTATTTGATTACTTCTGTAACTTTCACCGTCTCTCTTATGAAGTCATTCCTTATCCTGTCTCTCCTTGTCACTCCGCACATCTAACGTAACAGTCCCATTTCTGCCACTTCAATCTTTCGCTCTTGTGCTTTCTTCATGGACCATGTGTCACAACTATACATCAACGCAGTTCTGGAAATGCTCTTGTACAATTTTCAATTCGCTCTTCCTCGGAACTAATATATTTTCATATATGTTAACCGAAGGGGAATTTTCTAATTGTTAATAATTTCGTCGGCTCACGGCTATCACGTGAGGTAAGAGCGCTTCACTGTACGTCCTGATTTCTTGGTTCTTAGGTTCGCGCCCGTGAGCAGACGAAATTATTATCAACTAAAAAATTCCCTTTTCGGTTAACATATATGAAGAACATATATTAATTCCGAGGTAGAGCGAATTAGATATTAAAAGAACATTTGTAGCTTAATGCGCATTATATATATATATATTATATATATATATTATATATATATATATATATATATATATATATAATATTGCATGTCAAGTTTAGATTTAGAGTTGCATTCATCCCACACTGAACGTTAGGTATAAATAAGTAGATTGGATGATTGTGAAAATTATGACTTTTAAAGTTTCAATCACTGATTCCTTTTCGCTCCGTTGTACCCGGCAGGGAAGGGCACAGACAGGCACCAGACGCTTGTGAATGAAAATTGAATCATAGTTTCTTCTATGTAAATTATTTTCTAATGCCACTACAGGCTTTCTTATGCGAGACATTGAGGCCTACAACTTGACTGTAAAAGTTGGTT
>NC_087207.1:29508936-29521109 GCF_015104395.2 Macrobrachium nipponense | reverse complement strand
AACCAACTTTTACAGTCAAGTTGTAGGCCTCAATGTCTCGCATAAGAAGCCTGTAGTGGCATTAGAAAATAATTTACATAGAAGAAACTATGATTCAATTTTCATTCACAAGCGTCTGGTGCCTGTCTGTGCCCTTCCCTGCCGGGTACAACGGAGCGAAAAAGGAATCAGTGATTGAAACTTTAAAAGTCATAATTTTCACAATCATCCAATCTACTTATTTATACCTAACGTTCAGTGTGGGATGAATGCAACTCTAAATCTAAACTTGACATGCAATATTATATATATATATATATCATATATTATATATATATATATATATATATATATATATATATATATATATATATATAATGCGCATTAAGCTACAAATGTTCTTTAATATCTAATTCGCTCTACCTCGGAATTAATATATGTTCTTCATATATGTTAACCGAAAAGGGAATTTTTTAGTTGATAATAATTTCGTCTGCTCACGGGCGCGAACCTAAGAACCAAGAAATCAGGACGTACAGTGAAGCGCTCTTACCTCATGTGATAGCCGTGAGCCGACGAAATTATTAACAATTAGAGAATTCCCCTTCGGTTAACATATATGAAAATATATTAGTTCCGAGGAAGAGCGAATTGAAAATTGTACAAGAGCATTTCCAGAACTGCGTTGATGTATAGTTGTGACACATGGCCCATGAAGAAAGCACAAGAGCAAAGGATGGAAGTGGCAGAAATGGGACTGTTACGTTAGATGTGCGGAGTGACAAGGAGAGACAGGATAAGGAATGACTTCATAAGAGAGACGGTGAAAGTTACAGAAGTAATCAAATAAGCTGCAAAAGAGACTATTGCAATGGTTTTGGGCATGTTATGAGCAGGAGAGAGGAGGATTCTGCATGTAAAAGAACCATGACCATCGAAGTACCCGGAACAAGGATGAGAAGTAGACCAAAAATGAGATGGAGAGACAAAGTTAACAAGGACATGCGGGAGAGGAACGTGAGTGAGGTAATGGTGCATGATCGCAGAAGATGGAGAAGACTAATAAACAGCAACCCCATACAAGGATGGGAAAAGCTGAAGATAAAGAAGAAAAGCGAATTAGATATTATTAAACGATATTTGTAGCTTAATGCGTATATATGAATCACGGTGATGTGATAAGACTATATATATATATATATATATATATATATATATATATATATATATATATATATATATATATATATTATATATATATGAATATATATTTGAATATATCACATCACCGTGATTCATATAAATCATTCGAGCTACAAATGTCCTTTAATATCTAATTCGCTCTACCTCGGAATTGATATATTTTCATATATGTACCGAGGGGGGAAGGGAATTTTTTCGTTGATAAAATAATTTCGTGCAAACAGACCAGACGTGACGTTGATTGACAAAGTCAAGAAGAAAGTATCACTCATTGATGTCGCAATACCATGGGACACAGAGTTGAAGAGAAGAGATGGGATAAGATAAGTATCAAGATCTGAAAATAGAAATAAGAAAGATATGGGATATGCAAGTGGAAATCGTCCATAATCATAGGAGCACTAGGTACGATCCAAGATCCAAGGAAAAACCCTGAAAAGGAATCTAGAAAAATTAGAGCCTGAAGTAGCTCCAGGACTCATGCAGAAGAGTGTGATCTAGAAACGGCACACATAGTAAGAAAAGTGATGGACTCCAAAGGAGGCAGATGCAACCTGGAACCCCACACTATAAATACCACCCAGTCGAATTGTAGGACTGTGATA
Organism: Macrobrachium nipponense; assembly: GCF_015104395.2. Classification (NCBI taxonomy): domain Eukaryota; kingdom Metazoa; phylum Arthropoda; class Malacostraca; order Decapoda; family Palaemonidae; genus Macrobrachium; species Macrobrachium nipponense. The sequence goes on along the minus strand of NC_087207.1, from coordinate 29,519,322 downwards.
GAGCCAAAAAGAAAGAAAAAAAAAATACTATCTGATAGCCGTTTCGGTAGCGTCACTGTCCGATCCTGATTTCGTTCCCTGTCCAACTGGACGGTGGTTCGAGGTAGAGCGAAATAGATATTAAAGGACATTTGTAGCTCGAATGATATATATATATATATATATAATATATATATATATATATATATATTATATATATATATATATACTATATATACATACACACACACACACACACACACACATATATATACTATATATTATAATATATATTATATATATAATATTATCGTATAAGATGTTATATGTAATATGTAATATATATATATCCTATATATCTTATATATAATAATATATGATAATATATATATATAAATATAGTATATAATAATTCATTTTTTATATATATTATATATACTGACATATATAATGATTTCTCGCTATCAAGGTTTCCTGCATGACCGTCATAGAATTAGTGGGATCGCAATATCATAAAACTCGATGCATTCATTCACCTACAACCACCGCCACTAATTAATTCCTAAACCTTCATCTTAACACATCTAATTCAAATGTATTTCAAGCACTAACTCTCTCTCTCTCTCTCCTCTCATCTTCTCTCTCTCTTCTCGTCTCTCTCTCTCTCTCTCTTCTCTCTCTCTCTCTCTCTCTGTGTGTGTGTGTGTGTCTGTCTGTCTACCACTATCAACTCTCTATTAGAATTTCTCAATCCTGGCCCAGCACATCATCAATCATCTTGATCTTTAGTCGAAGATGCATCAATAAAATTGCGTTTCGTGACTCCATCTCCACTGGAAACGTGCACGGGTTGCCAATGAAAAGACGCATCATGGCGGACAGTTCTGGATTGACAGATGCTTCGTTTTCTTTCTCAGGACGAGTTAATTTACCCGATCGACATATTTGCGTCACTGTCACTGCAACGAAGAGGACTTCAGAAGGGCAGTACCGGTAATTGTACTTACGATTCTTTTCAGCCTGACAAAGCCAGAAGCCTTTAAACATACTGTAGTAGGTTCACATCAACCATGCATTTGATGTCTAGGCCAGTCCCTTACGACGCTCCTGATTGGGTGTTGATAAGCTAATCACAATTAGGAAACTCTCAGTGTCTCTCGAGAGTTCACATAGGCAGGATGTATGTTCCACTTTTCCTGAGGGATACTTTTGAAAGACGTCTCCCTCAGGAGAGGTAGAACATAGTTCCTACCCATGTGAACTCTCGAGACAGACTGAGAGCTTCCAGCCCTGTGATTGGCTTATCAACAGCCAATCAGGAGCGTCATAAGGGACTGGCCTAGACATCAAATGCATGGTTGATGTGAATCTACTATAGCACTTCTCATACAGTGAAGATGAATGTTCGTCATGCTTATATTGATAGTGATTATTTGTGAAAGATTTCAGTGTTATGGTAAGTAATGCAACTGTATCGTACCGATCATTGTTGCATGAATACGACTTGATTTTTCATGACAAAAACGGACACATAAGGAAATATAAGAAATATGGATTGACTTTTCATTTTGATGTTGGATGGCTGGATTTGATTACATAGTGTCATAATCACCTTTCTGAGAGTAATATTCTTTAGCAATGAAATCTTAATATTTCGATAAGGCATTTAACACGTTCGTCACGGTATCCCTTTTACCATAGATTTGTATTTGGAAAATGGGTGATGAATGAATGAATTAATGAATTATTAATGAATTAATCAACGCTTACACATACTCACATACTAAATGTTATCGGACACATTTACAATCCAAGTGATCCAAAGATTCATATGATAAATAACTAAAGTCCTTATTTGTATATTTGTAGGATGAAAAACAATCGGGATTCTCCAAAAAATCTTAGTCCCGTGTTCTTAACGTGAATACAAGATGAAATCGATATAAAAGCCTTTGAGATTTTTATTTAATTAAAAACTGGGGAGGAAAAAGTTTTTTAAGCGCATTTCATAGCGGAGGAAATGCTTTTATTTAGTTTATTTCTATATTATTATTTGAGATTTCCGCGTAACTCTACAATAAGGTTAATCTGATAGAAAATCACTGAAACTCCAAAAATCCAGCTTTGGTAGAAATACTTCTATAACATGACAGCTCTAAAAATGAAAGAGAGAAGTTGAAAGAGAGCGAGAGAGAAATGGAAAATTCCTAGATTAGAATAAATTAGGGGAAGAACATCGAAAAGGGAAAGTTGATTACCTTCCTTTCCTGCCTGCTACCATTTGAATCCTTGATCTAACCATTTCAAATCTGGAGTCAAATTCAAGAAATGTTTTATTACTGAATATTTTTTTTTTTTCTCTAACTCTCCCTCTTCTCCGTCTCTCTTGAGTATATTCCATTTCCGTTTCTAGGTATGCTATCCATCTGTAATTGACAGATGGTCTTTCTGTCTTCTCTTCTCCTACCATTTAACCCTCTGATCGCCAAAAACGTTCATATTCTTGAATTAGCCTGTAAATGAAATTAGGATTGTAATTGGAAAAGACTCTCTCTCTCTCTCTCTCTCTCTCTCTCTCTCTCTCTCTCTCTCTTAATTCAATTCCATTTCCATTTTGGGGCAATACTTTGCATTCTCCCTGTAATTAAAAAGTTCACTTATCTTATTCGTCACTGCGTCCCAAAAAAATTTTTTCCATTATCTGGGAGAAATACTTGAAATACTTGAGCTTGGAAGGTGAAGCAGGAGTTTTCTTCATATAATTATTAATGTGTATCACATAAAAAATCAAATACAGGAATAATAAAAAGTATGCATTTTTTAAAAAAAGTTTCTGGAGTTTGCTTTTAGACAGTACTCTCAACTAAAGAAGCATAAAATGGTAGATCACTAGGATTGCATTTGCATGGTCTGTGGTTCGATCACAGCCTTAGGCTGGACCATCAACGTAGCTCTAAAAATATGGCATTATCTCTAAAATTGTGCAGAGAACCTTTACCCTTCTGGTACCACAGCGTCTGAATGGGAAATTTTTTTATAATATGATCTATATATCATACATATATAACCCCCACACACACAAAAACACACACACACACACGCACACACACACACACACACACATATATATATATATATATATATATATATATATATATATATATATATATATATATATATATATATATATATATATATATATATATATATATATATATATATATATATATATATATATATATATATATATATAGTATATATATATGTGTGTGCGTCTGTTATAAATTATACTTTCATGAAATTAAGAATGGTAATTTTGCTCCTAAATATGAGATGCAAATCTCCTTTTTTATTCTTTAAACTACCATACACACAGACACACACACACACATACAAGAGCGATGGACTAAAGCGATATCCAACTTACCGGAAATGTTGTTATTCAGCCTTTCATTCATAGAAATGCATTATTATATCATAGGAATTCATTCTACTGATGTGGGGATAAGCTGCTCATCCAAGAAGATTTATCATCATAAAACAGAGATCAATTTCTCTCAGCAATTATAATCAAGCGTTGGGTAATCGGCAGCTAAAACCATTGACGACGCTGAATAAAACTAGAAAAGTTAAGACCTAACTATTTCAAGCACCATGATGGTCTTTAATGAAGGCTAGCTTCAATTCATCTGGTATATTTACATTGCACGTAGACTCCAAACACAAGCACGACGAAAATACAGACAGATAGGGTTTTCAAAGTTATTACGTCACAGTAAGTGTCTATAATACTATGAAGCATTTTAGTGTTCTTATTAGCCAGTCTTTAGATTCCTTTTAATCTGTGGATAATCTGATGTAATAGCCTATCATTTAAGTTTAAAAATCATGCCTATATACAGTATTATCACTAATAAAAAAAATCCCCATATTTATTCGAGAGAGAGAGAGAGAGAGAGAGAGAGAGAGAGAGAGATCCTCCTGAAAGACAATGCATTTGACAGCTGAATCCCTTTAGCTTTCCACCCTTCTGCGTCCTAAAAGTGGCCGAGAATATGTCCCCGCGCGCATTCCTCTCAGCCCAGGCTAAACCTTTCCTCTAGAATTTGTCAGTCCTGCAGGGGGAGTTTTCTTGCGGGGTTGTACTGATTTTTAATTTTCGGTTAAAAAAAAAATCCACCGACATTGGCTTTCTGTCTGTCCGTCCCGCCCTTAGATATTAATAACGCTGATACTAAAAAGCTACAAAATGGGATGCTGATTTATCCCCCACCCTCCAATCATCAAACATACCAAATTGTTGCAAACCCTCTAGACTCAGTAGTTAGCTATGATCGTGTGTCCGGCTCCACTGTAGGTGCCAAAAACACAGGCCACCACCGCAATGTGGTTGAAAGTTTCACGGGCCGTGGCTGAGAGTTTCATACAGCATCATACACTGTACAGAAAACTCGATGTTTCTCCGGCGCATTTTTACGTTTCTTTTTTAAATCCTCGGTCATTCCAGGGCTGGGAGAAGAATGGGATATACTTTTTTATGATACCTTATAACGTTATGTGTAAATTTAAAACTAGGTTTTAGCGAGAAGAGATGTTTTGTGATTAGCGTGAGTTGTTTGAAACAATTAGGATAATGGGGATAATAGTGGTTCGAATCCTACGATGGACGAAGTACTCGTCGTTTATAATTTATCTTGGGTGCAAGTTATTCCCGAAGCATAACGTGAATTTGATATTAAACGATATCGCCTACTTAATATTTGTGAATATTTATAAAAGTTCACACACACACACACACACTACACACACGCACACACACACACGCACACACACATATATATATATATATATATAATATATATATATATATATATATATATAGATATATATATATATATATATATATATATATATATATATATATATATATGTATATATGCGTGCGTGTGTCTGTGTGTGTGTGTCGTAGGTGACGCGTGCATTTTGTTGGATATGAACGCGTCAAAAATCAACTCAGTCGGTATTTCCTTTATTGGTGTTTAGTTCATAAGTTTGAAAAAGTGATATCGATCTACTGATAATCAAGGGAGCAGTAAATAATTGCCGTACGAGTATATCTAGCGTTGCATATTTATTTCTTGAATAAATATTTATCTTTTACCTATATTTATGTTGCATCTGTGGTATCAGCTTTTTTCCATACCGTATGAAATGATTCAGGAAACCCCAAATTTATACAAATATTTGTTTTGCTTTCCAACGACGTTAGGGGGAGTTATATGATCACAAAATTTAACATTAAAAATAAAGGTCTTTAGAGAAGAAGTACAGCTATGCTCTTAAGTGATACGACGCGATTCCATAGGATTTAGTTCAAGATTCACGAACTGGCAACCTAATACGCCCCATATTTATCTCTTATTTCAGTGTACAAAAAACGATTATCGCTTACTCCGGAAGTAAGCCTACAAACTACTCTGCTGTTGTTGTTGTGCTTGTTCTTGCTAGGGGGTAGGAAAGGTCTATAGAAAAACCTAAAAATGTCTGGAAAGGGTGTTTTACGTTAAGTTAAAGACACAGGAATTTTAGGGTAGGATATCTATGATTTGTTAGAATGAAAACGTAAAACATAAATACTGTGCATTTTAAACAGTACAGAACAATTATTTCTAATAAAATATAGCGGATTTATTTTAATTTTCGTTGGTGAAATAACGCTCTATATGACTTATATTTTAACACACTTCGAATAAGCAGGAGGTCGGATCACTCCTTGTTTCATCAATAAGGCCATGATATCTTTCATAAGAGTGAAATCTGTCATATATTTAAAAAGTGTAAGAAAATATCACATGTAGCCAAATTTTGGAAAAAAATAGTTACGAAACATTTTCGAATCTTTCGTTCACTTATCGGCGATGCATTAGACAAAAAAAAAAAAAAAAAAAAAAAAAAAAAAAAGGTCATCATCAAACCTCTGTTAAAATGTTAAATAAAAAAAAAACGAAGCAAATCATCATAACATTAATAACGCTTCCAATGCAACCATAAAATTTGAAATGGTCCTATTTGATTGTTTTAACGCCTCAACGCTGAAAATTAATGCAAATAAATAAATACATAACTAGAATGTATCCACCGATATCAACGGGTGAGAGGAGTGTGCATGACGCAACCGGGCTGCAACGTGAAAAATCTGGTGTAACATAGGTCTACAATGAGTAGCGACAACAAACATAGGTCTACAAAACAACCTGGTGTAACAGGTCTACAATGAGTAGCGACAACAAACATAGGTCTATAATGAATAGCGACGACAAACATAGGTCTACAATGAGTAGCGACAACGAACATAGGTCTACAATGAGTAGCGACAAAGAACATTGGTCTACAATGAGTAGCGACAACAAACACAGGTCTACAATGAGTAGCGACAATGAATATAATGTCTACAATGAGTATCGACAATGAACATAGGTCTACAATGAGTAGCGACAATGAAATTATCTTGAAACCATTTCTTTTATATTTGTTAGAGGAATATTTGGATTTCCAAAAAAAAAAAAAATTAAATAAATAATAAATAAAATTATTTAAGTCATATTTCTTAACCACTTCAAAAAATTATGATTTACTAGTAAATATTCGGCTATGCCATTATTCTTTTGTTAAAGCAAGGATTTTGTTCCTAGCCCTATGACTTTTAGATTTCTTCACTTACTATAAATACATTACACTTAGCATTCACATCTCTTTATCAAATATTTCTGGTCAGAAGGCATATGAAGTTATCGGCACCTTCGTGCACTTCAAGTTAGCTTATGAATGAATAAATTACATACCAAATGCGAGCGGAAGGACTTTCAACAAAATATTTTAGGCCAGTTAAGAAATAAGTGTTCCATAAGCCTTGATATCAATACTAACAGATATTTCGATTAACAGCCATCTTCTCCAATAATTGAAATATCACAATTTTTTATTTTTCAAAGAACAGGTAATCTCTACAAATAAATTCTAGAGTAACAGAACTTACATCTCAGAGGGCTTAGATTATTTTTTTAGGTCTATAAATCATTGTGCAACATACTTACAGGCTTCTTGAACGCAGGCTAAAACTTCCAATTCACAGAAAATTTGCAATAATTCCTATTCCTATTCGGAAAATATTGTTATGACTGTTGAGATTATTAGGTCTGCTGTTATTGCTGCAGAGGTAGTTATGTTGCCCAGCCCGAGAAATCACACCCTGCTTTGAGCTAAGCAATAAAAGAAAAATAAAATCAGTTCAAATCATGAAAGGGATCATATACATATAACCATGATGGAAAATAGTGCTGGCTATGAATTTGCAAACTTGTCAACAGCTACGACATTGAGAAAAAAAAAGAATATATATGTTCAAAACTACTTGGCAACATTACGTTGAGCCTGAGATTCTGAACAACGAAAAAAGAATCATGTCGCCTCAGATTTGAGCATGACTGTACATTAAGAAACGAAATAAGAAAAGGTATGCTAGGTCATCTATCATCAATTGTATACATAAAAAACAGTACATCTAGAAAATAACAAACAAATGCCAAGAAATCTCATGTGGATTTGGTCGTTGTTCAGCAACAATAAATCTTTTCAGTCTGCTGGTATTATTAAACGATCATGATTACGTGAAAGATCTTTAGAGATTCAGTAGTTTCTATTCTGAGTTCTAGTCATAATTCTGTCATAGAAACATCAGATCACTCTTCGTAGAAGCGATTAATAGACAAACCAGCGAAATGTCTCATGGCGCTATTCATACGTGACTTTTGAAAAGGTGGTGCATACAATACGTACTATTACTATGTTCTAAATCCCATACACTTCTGTCAATGTATGTTTTCAAAATACAAATAAAAAATGTGATATTGTGGATAAAAGCATAAGAGATATGAGTGATATTTGATTTTGATATTCAACAGCGAAGGATGTACTTTTATACGTTGAATATCAGTAACAGCAAGGGAGCATAATGACAAAATTTGGAAATTTAGGTTGAAGTTTGCTCTCTGATTAACTCAAATGTTAAAGATTATGCATTTCTCATTACTAAAACTGTAATCCCAATTGGTCCTTGAAACTAAAACAAGGAAGATTTATATCTAAATTCATAACGATTGCTAGTTTATTTCTAACACTAAGGCTTTACGAAATTAATTTACCTACATCATTTCACTGCCCTCAAATTTCATAAAAAAAATTCCTGCTAGCATTTGAAAAAAGTTACTTAAAATATGAAGTGACCTTTGAAAGGGTACGTAAAAGTTCCAGAAGAAACGATTTTTAGTTATTCTTATATATATCATATAACCAAAGGAAAGTGGACTAGTGGTTAATGCAATTGGGATTTAAGAGAACTGAAAATCGGCATACTAAAAAAGACTTGAAAGTATTTTAACAAACTATTTCTGAGATAAGGTCAATCTTTCTGTGAAAACACGAGATATTGTGACCTTGGTTACAATGAAAGGATAATCCCATTTTTACCGACATCAGGTCTATCTGGAGTACAGTAAGAGAATAAAGCGTCGGTAATGAAGAGACTAGGCCTGACGTCGGAAAATCTCGGACAGTTACCTCCTGCAAGAGTAAAATATTGTGTGCATTTTCACTTCAAAGCTTTGCCACTTTACAAAAACTTTAGTGCTCCCACGCCGTAAGAAAATATCTGTAATGCAAGAGAGGACCAGTAGGGAAATTTTGCCTCTAGGACGTTGTATACCATCCCGAAGCTGGGACCAAGACAATTTTATTTCGCATTCATGTAGTACAGACCAAGCCGTGAAAAATTCGGTCGAAACTAACGTTCACAAAGGCGAGATGTCGGCCTACGATCAAAGGAATCACCCATTTACTTGTTTATCCTACTTCTGAATGTAATCGGTATCCCTCGTAGAATTGGACGTATAAGCACATTATATAAGAATTTCCTAACGTAAGTATTTTGTTTACTCTAACATTTATCCTCATCTCTAAGAGTCTGTATTTAAGAAAAGTCGTATGGTCTCTTTCTACTCTCCCAGTAATGGTTCTTTTATTTTTCGTCATCTACCTTCCAGTTGTATTTATTCCTTCCCCAGTCCCCAACTACATTACAAGTCCCTTCAGTCTGTAAAAGCCACTTGCCATCCCCTTCCCTCTCCGTCTCTCCTCATTCTGTGGTCTGGAAGCACTTCAACCGAAAATTCCGATTCCTGGAATCATTATTCTTTCCCTCAATGTCATTACGTCTTCCACTGCCCTTGGGAGTAGTGAGTGAAGTCCCAGGGCTTTAATATGTTCTTTCTAAACGCATTTGCGGAAAAGAAATCATATATCAAGTTTTGAAATCGAAAGCTATTAAGGGTAAAACATTACAGATACATACGTATAATGTTCAAGCGTTGCATGAACATAAATTTACTAGAATTAATTTAACAACTTTTGCTGTAGTAAAAAGTAGTAGTGTAAAATTTCTGTATCACGAGCGGAACACTTTTCAAAAATGGTAATCTAAGATGAAACGAAAAACTAAGATACAGTATAATAAAACCTTAAGCGAAAATATTCAGTATTGTTGGAAATTTGACCGAGTAAAAGAAAAGGTAATAGTATAAGACTTACTTTTGGTCGTGCTTTCTGTGCAACTGACAAAGGACTGATATAGAGATAAATAAAGTCACGATAAATAATGTTCGGGGACAACACAAATAAACTTCCAAAGTCCATATTTACAAATAAACATCCAAAACCCAAAACCATCGGAAACTAAAAATCGACACCTGACAGGTGTCAGGGGGAGGAACGACAAACCTCATTTGAGCTTTGGTCAGGTAGTATATGTTTACAAATATGACTATCTTTTTACTATGCATATCCACTGCCTTCATTTAAATTTAAATAGCTTGCAATTTCTTTTGAAATTTTTGGAATTTTATGTATACACATTCTTTAGTAATGTCGGGTGAGTTCTTTATTCTTATATGTTTCATTGTTTTATTGTTCTTAAATGCTTTACTGCTTCGGCCAGCATAAAACAGCACATAAGCAGAAATACTAATATTAATATTATTTACGATTCGTTCCCTGGCCATACAGAAATTGCATCGTCAACATACCTGAACGATACTATAATTCATGGAATGATTTTGTTCACTATTTTGCTTTCAAAATATTCCATACACAAATTACCGGACACTAGAGACAAAGGGTCACCTATTGCCAAACAAAAATTGTGAGTAATATTTACCATTTTATTTCAAATGTATTTTATTTTTTACATAATGTAATTGGTGCTATTGTAATATTTTTAAAAATATGTCTAGCTCTGTTTTCTAATAAATCCAACAGAAACGCCAATTATATTAATCTGTTATTCATTATATTAGC
>NC_087207.1:29498936-29503936 GCF_015104395.2 Macrobrachium nipponense | reverse complement strand
AAGATGTAACAGGAGGAAGACCTCGGAGTTGCACTTTGCAACATCTGGAAGGTCAGATGGAAGGAAGAGAATATGAACGGAGGTACAGTAAAAGGAATGAAAGAGGTTCATAGGGGCAGAAGGGACGCTGCAAGACCCTTAGGTAATGCCTACAGGGTACCACTGACGGCACTAACCCCGGACTGGGCAAAATCGACATCCTTGGCAGCTTTGTGTGTTGTTTACTGCTTATAACAGACGGCGTCTGTAACCTGGTAGACGTAACGCCAAATAATGCAAATCGCTCAATCAGTCTTTTTAGCATAACATAAGAGTATTACAAAGCGGAATGGATCAAGGAATAACTCACCCTGCTTCTCCTTTTTCTTTAGTAGCCTTAAATGTAAACCATTCATTACGAGTCCCTCGAGTACAACAATGCTTTATGGAACAAGCTAAATGATTGTACTTTCCTATTGTTCTTCTTTCCCATGACTGGAAGAGAGTGTCGCGTATTAGCTAGTCAAGAACTCCATTATCGTCTCATACAGCTCGCCAAAGGGCCATTCCAGCCAAATTTATCCAGCCATAAATCCCGGTTAAGAGGCGCCGTGTTCAGTAACCACAGCTGCCCCAGGAACGAGCCCAACATTCGCTTGTCTCAAGGCATTTAGCCTTTGTGCTCAGTACTGCTATTTTCGCTCACTCGGGGAGTAAGCCTACAAAATACTTTGTCGTTGATGTGGTGAGGGAAGGGATGGAAAAGGTCTATGGAAAAGCCTAAAATGGTCTGAAGAACATGTTTCGCGTTGATTTAAATATACATGAATTTAATGATAGGATATTTATGATTTATTTATTAAAATGTAAATTTAATTTTTTTTTAAATGTGCAAGTTAAACAGTAGAGAAAAATTCTCTAATAAAATATAGCTTATTTATTTTAATTTCTGTTGGTGAAACAAAGCTCAATTTGACCGTAGATTTTAACGCATTTTAATTTATTTGGTGTACTGAAGTTAGGCTATATTTCTGTTCGATTATTTTGTATTTCCAATTATAACTGAGAACATATGAACATGTTTAATTTGTGTCCTTTTTATTTGATCCTTGTTGTTAGTATAAGTAGAGCTAAGTATGAGCATTAATTACGAAGACCACTTCACGTTAAGTTAGGAATATGATGTTTAGAACTTATGCGTGAGGTGAAAATCTTACACTCTTCCCGAGTAAGCTGGAGGTAAATATTCGTGGAATATTTACCTGATGCGAATGTGCACTGGGGCGATGATAACTCTAAAGTATTCATATTTATAAGAGCGTTTGTAACCCCATGGGCATTTAACGGAGATATTACCTCCTCACCGCCGTAGTATTTTCAGTGACAAACCCATTAATGCATTGAGTCCAATATGTTTGATACCGAGTGGATCTATACTGATTGTGTCTAGAAATCAAAACATTATTTCGTTTTTGGTTTTTTATTTCAATGTGCTTTAGATTCGAAGGTTATAAAAGCCGTAGTAACAGTAATGACGCGGGTTCTTATTTTTGTCCACTATAATTTAAGCGTTTTAGCTACCAGGACATAACTGCGTCAAATAATCATTGAACCTTTTGATGTGTAACCTTTTCACGACAAAAATAATTAAAGGCATAAACTCTAATTGAATTTAATCACAGCAGAGATTAGTTTCGGTTACACCAGCAAACTAATATTCTATCATTGACAAACATTTAGTATTAATATTTTACTCTGTATTCTTAAACTCTTATTCGTAGTTAATCAAGATTTGGCAAATGTTTAAACGAAATACGATTTTTTCATGATCATGTGCTGAAGAATTGTTAATCAACAACCCAGTTGTGGAAATCCTACCAGAAAAGCATTTCATTCAAATACAATAGCAGGAAAATTATTTCAAAGATATATTGTGGTCTCATAAGCTACGTATATATTTCTCTTTGCCAGTGTATTGCCTCCAGTACCACGTTAATCCATAATGATCACAAAGATATCCTCATATGCAGAATTAAGGTGGAATATTACTGGATTATAGAAGTCTGGATGTAACTGGTTAACACCATAATAACTGTATGAAACAAATCTCCTCCTCATACAAACAACGACAATGAACGGTTAATGCAGCGGCATTTACCTGATGTTTGTGTATGAATGAGTAAGTTATGTGACAGCGTCTGTCAATAATGCAAGAGGGTCAAAGGGACCTTGATGGGGGTCGCTATTTACGTTCGACGCTGATGGCTGTTTAAACCAGGACTTCGGCTTTTAATGGACTAGTTAGCATTCTAGATCACAATGGTTACCCAATTAACCAGTTCCATAACATACGCAGGTAAATAATTTTTTTTTTCAACTATGCGAATTTTGCATTTTTCTTATGAGTTGAATCGAGTTGAATATCGAATTTAGGCCAAAAGCCAAGCACATGGACCTATGAGGTCATTCAGCGATGAAATGGAAATTGACAGTAAATGGTTTGAAAGGTGTAACATGAAGAAAACCTCAAAGCAGTTGCACTATGCATCAAGTATTAGGAGAGGGTGGAAAGTAAGATGAAGAAAGAGTATATGAAAGGAAGTACAGTAAAAGGAACGAAAGTGGTTGCAGCTAGGGTTCGAAGGCACGCTATAAAGAACTTTAAGTAATGCCTAAAGTGCACCGCATGAGGTCCACTGACGGCACTATCCCCCTACGGGCATTTTTCTGATGAGAATTGGTTTAACATGATGGTGTTACTCTTCAAATTTTTGACAAATAAGTATGGGTGGGGTTGTTTGTTAGACACGTACCCTGCCCCATGAATTGAAAAGAGGCCTCATGTGACACGGCGTGCATCTGTCCTTTGTGGTCAAGCGTTGCACTTTACGACACTCAGCGCTGATCGAACGAAGAGCGATGTATCGCATTATTTTTGTGAAGGTATTGATCGACTCCACTACCAACCATAGTTGCCGGAGTGGACATTGAGACTGCATGGGGCAGCAATCGGCTCGCGTCTGTTGGGTATGCGAAACTTCCACCACATGGGCCATCAATAGGTATTCCTCTAAGTAACTGTAATGCTGTTCCATACTACACACACACACACAGACACACACACATATACATACATACATACATACATACATATATATTTATATATATGTATATATATATGTATATATATATATATATGCATATATATATATATATATATGCATATATATATATATATATATATATATATATATATATATATATATATAATTTGATAGAGGAAATAAGACCATTGACAGAAAAGACTTTAGGGTACGTCAGAAGAGTTTTATTGGGTTAAAAAAGCATATGTGTGCGTGCTGTTTATATATATATATATATATAATATATATATATATATATATATATATATATATATATATATATATATATATATATATATATAAAGCACACGCACGTATGCCTTTCAACCCAATATATATACATGGTACGTCAGAACCTAAAGCCCTTTCTGTCAATCGTCTTATTTTCTCAATCAAAATCGTATCAAATCCCTTCCCGTTTGTAGTAGGTTATGTAATTACGTTCTAATCCTTAAAGTTACCACTTTTCAATATACCGCGCAACAGTCTTACCTCTCATGCATTGTCATGGAAGCAGTCCCTAATCCAGAAATATCTTAACAATCCCTGTCAGCCATGCGATCACAATTCCACCCAACACACCAGACTTTCGCTTGTGATCCCCACTTTATCTCTGCTCTTTCGTCTTCGTCCTCTAGTCTAATCGTTCTCTAACAAACACAAATCCCTTCATCTGCTGTTGCATCATACACCGATACCTCTTTTATACCTTTCGCTGAACATTTTTTTAATTCTTTCCATTGATCCAGAACAACATTCATAATAGGTAACACTGCTCATTTACGCATTATTTACCGAGACACTTGATTCTTAATTTGGCTTATGTAGTTCTATGGAGAACAATCTTTTTCGGTGCCTATAGTTTTTGTTCATTTTCTCTCAACTATAAGGAAGATTTCGAGAAATGGAAAGCGATGAGATACTCGTACACCGGGAATTTTTATTTATTTAGTTCAGTTATTTTTTTTTTTTCTTGTGAAAATCTCCGACCTGTTTCTTTGTGCCAGAGATTCCGGTGACGTGTCAGCGTAAATAACAGGAGCGGGTAGGGACGGGGGGGGGGGGGGGGGGGGGGGGGGGGGGGGGGGGGGGGGGGGGGGGGGGGGGGGGGGGGGGGGGGTGGGGGTTGGTTAGGAGATAAGTCGGAAATGGAAGAAAACTGTTTAGCTTCTGACTTCGTTTGGCTAAACCTTTGAAGAATAAGGTAGAGAGATATCGTATCTTGCATTCTCGTAGTCCTTTGGAAAATCACAGTCGTGCAAAGATTGTCTCTTTGAAGTCTTATTTTCATTCTAGGCAAGGTCAAAAATGAAAGAAAGAAAGAAGGAAAAGAAAGAAAGAGAAAGATAGATATGTAAAGAAAGAAAGAGGAGAAAAGGGAAGGGTTCTATCTCGAAGCTCATGTTCAAAATATAAAGTTCTTTGTAAATGTTTCCTTCGGAAAAACTAAAATATAAAATTCTTTGCAAATGTTTCCTTCTGAAAAAATCTTAACGTTTCTTTTATTCTTTATTCCTTTTTAAAAAAAAAATCATTACGTATTTCTCAAGCAACTTCGTCCTTATTACTTTAAATTCCTTTTAAAATGAGCAACTGCTTAATAGTGAAAAAGAGATTTTGCTGCATGAAAATACAAGCAAATCTTGTCACTGAAAATACAAATCAAATCTTGTCACTGAGGGCTCTAAGCTGTCTGGGCAGATTTTCAACTTGTGCGAATGGCTTCATTTTAGTTCCAATTTGAAATGTTCAATTCCAGTGTAATTCTTAAAGGTCACTTTACATCTAAAGTATTACTGTTACGTTTTACACCCCATCGACACAACCATTGGGCAACAGAATTCCTCTCGCGTCAAGAAACTGGATTTCGATTATTTC
>NC_087207.1:29489284-29498436 GCF_015104395.2 Macrobrachium nipponense | reverse complement strand
ACTGTAAAAGTTGGTTCAGAGATACACTGGGCATTAATTAGGTATATACGTACTAGTGCGGAATTCAGTGGACTGCAATTAAGACTGAGAACCAACAGACTGAGTTTGTGCGCGTCAGAATTTAATTTGCACAATCTGCTCTTTCGGTTGTAAACAAGACATTCATTATTCGAGATTGATGGATTACCGTTATGGAGATGCGGCGACATTGGTAAAAATGAGGCCCAAGATTCAACAGAATCGAATGTGGACAGCGATAACAGTGGAAAGAGCGAATCATAACCCTACTCCACATGTAGTCGTTGACTACGACAGTTTTCAAATAATTCAGTGAAGTTTGCTACAGGGCCCATTACGTTATTTCATAATATGTTAGTGTACATTTTTCTATAATAAATGAAAAAGAGTCTTCCACTCTCACTGTTCTCACACATACTGCATAAGACATATCAGTATTTTGTCTGAAATGCTCATTTACATTAGTGGAACGATGCGACTTACTATGAAATTCACACGTTCATTAGTATCAATATAATCCATACATTCAGTGTTTACACTTACATGTATGGCTGCATTAGTTCCGGCTTTGAGTCCCTCAGTTTTGATTCGACTTGACCTGATCCGTTTTCCATTCAAATTCCATTACTTTTCGTGAATTCGTGACCCAGTATCCGTCAAATCCTCTCTTTGTAGAAAGGGAAATAACAGGATCAAATCAACAGGTGAATCTGATATACGAATAAAACTAACAGCAGAGTTCGTTGCAAGGACTGGAGAGTCTTTTTCGTCTTGTTGAGGCGTTCACAGCCGTGAAATCCAATAACAGCGCTAGGAAAGCATGGGATTTAAAGCTAACAAGCGTACTTTTTCATGTTAATAAAAACTCTCCCTCCGTGCTGAATCCCCAGGCTGTTATTATGCTGAGCCAAGCAGTTTGTGACCCCAAAAAATTAGCCTCATATTAAGAGAGGATGGGAGGCAAATATGTCGGGGAAGGGGCGTTGGGGGCTGGAGAAGTCTTTTGGAGGAAGACTCCATACCACCGTGGCCACGCTACCAACCGCTCACTGTGGGCATTTGACAACCAGAACTCCGAGATTACTCCAAACAGAATTGTTTCTCCAAAATTAATTATTCTTCCTTGACAGAACTCATTTTGGCTCGTCCCCCTCGGGATTAGGGGCTCGCGTTATTAATCTCGGGATATTCCTGCAGTGCGATGAAGATTCGCCGGTTTTTAAAGCACGTGAAGATTGCGAATGATTGTTTTAGTGGGAATATTTTTCATACGTGAATATGAAAGCATGTAAATCTCTCCTCTCTCTCTCTCTCTCACTCTCACATATAATATATATATATTATATATATATAAAGATATATATATATTATATATATAGAATATATATATATATATACTATATATTAATATAATTATATATTATATATAATTATATATATATTATATATTATATATATATATATGTGTGTGTGGTATATAATTAATAATTATATATATAATATATAATATATTATACTATATATATATATATTATAATTATTATATATATTTATATATATTATTATATATAATATATATAATGTGTTGTGTATTATATATTATATATAATTATAATATATATATATATTATATAATATATATATATTATTATATATATAATATTACTAATATAATATATATATATAATATATATTATATTATATATAGTATACTTCCTTTCGGGATATAATCTGTTTGAGCTGTAGAGCTCTCAAAGTTAAGAATAATTATCCCAAAGGATAAGTAATATTAGATAGGGAAAGGCATCCTCATCTTTCAACAGTTTACTTTAATGCCGACGTTTAGCGACGACGAATTCCACGTTGCATTTTCAAGGCTAAAAATATATATAAATTTACGAACATTAATAATTAATTTTATTTAATTTATAATAAAAATGTCATGGCAACAGCTCTCAATAAAGTAAAAAGTTAAAATTCAACAGCACCTCCAAAATCAGACATTAAAAGTACAGGACTTCGCTAAAATTTCAGAAACACCTACATATACAAAAGAAAGAGTAAGACTAACACAATATAGGCAAAAATACAGCGAGGCAAACCAGCTTCCCAAACTACGCTATGAACAATTTCACAGAGGACGTTTGGGTATTTAACGACGGTACAGTCTTTTTGATAATTATAGATTCTAAAATTGTCAAGTTGTTGTTGTTCCGCAGTTGGCCCAAGATAGAAAAATCCTTGCCTGTAATATATGTTTTACATGTTTTTGAGTGATGACGATATATTGGATTGTTTCTGGGGAACAAAATTTTTAAAAACATAACCTACTACCTGTTTTTCTATGGCTAAATGCCCCTGTGGGAATCAATTCGAACCTTCAACAGCACTCCCGGGCATGCACCTACGTATGTCCCGTGATCCCTTCTTCGGGCAAGTAAGTATTTATATACGACGCTGGACGAAAGCAGAGGACTGAGTCGGTCTTTGACTCTAAACAGCGATCCAATAGTTAAGGGATTGTTGGGGATAATTTTCAAGTCCACAGCCGGATACATCTTTTGAATAATGGATGTGCATGTTCTCCTGAAGGTATCATCATACAAGAAAGGGAAACTTGCAAATATCTTCAGTCTCGGTACAGTAGTTACAGGTGTTGAATGCACCATTTTCTCTGTTAGCAGTTTGTTGAGAGATCTGAAAAAAAAGTCGTGAAGGAAAACAATTATTATTAAAATATTGAAATAAACTGTTGAAAGATGAGGATGCCTTTCTACTACTTCCTTCGGGATATTATATATATATATATATATATATATATATATATATATATATATATATATATATATGATATATATATATATATATATATATATATATATATATATATATATATATAATATATATATATATATATTTAAAATAAACGCATCACTATATATATATATATTATATATATATATATATATATATATATATATATATTTAAAATATGAACGCATTCAAAACTATATATATATATATATATATATATATATATATATATATATATATATATGACGCTTCCAAAACTATATTATATATATATATATATATATATATATATATATATATATATATATATATATATATATATATATATATAAAATATAGTATATAATGTCATATATATATGATGCTTCAAATATATATATATTATATATATATATATATATATATATATATATATATATATATATATATATATATACTAGTGTGTGTGTCTGTGTGTATATACGTATATGTAAAAAGTTTTGAAGATGGGAAATTACAATGAAATAGTTCTCACTCTATAAACTATGAATAGGAATATATGTGTATATCTATATTCATACATATTATGTACATATATAGATATACATACTTACTCATAGTTATATAGTGTGAGAGCCATTTCATAGTAACTTCCCATCCTCAAAATTTTCCCTACTCTTCGTCTTCTTGGAAAATAAACGTCTCCTTTCGCCCCATCTCTCCTTCTGTCCTGGGTGGAGCAAAGTGTCGGGAAGTGTCTTTTGACGGGACCTTCCTGCATCTCATCAACCAGAGGCAATTGACGCCCCTTGATCGCCCTCGTTTCCTGAATTATGACTGCACCCTTCTTACCTCAAAAAAAAAAAAAAAATACTGCCTGGGTTCTTTTCTTTTATGTTTTTACTGGTGTTAGAGACAGCGTTTATCGTTATTTTAATTTTCATTCTTATCTTTTTATAATTGTATGATAAAGTTTTTCTTTCCTGATATTTTGGTCGTTTTATCACTGTTAGAATGGGAGTTTCTCCTTTTGATTTGGTTTCCATATTTTTGTGGCCTTTGGACTGTTTTTCGTCTTGTAGAAGCATTAGGTACACTCTGACTATTGCCGTTCAGATATGCCATTGTTTGTTTTTCCACAAACTAGAAATTAGTTTCATATTATATTCAATGTATGTTATTTCATTTGATTTTCCGTATATGTTTAACAATCATTAAGCTTTCCTTTTCTGTTAAAACTTTCTGTTATTCCACCTTCTGATATGGTGCTTCATAAATGTTTGAATAATAACGAGGGGGTGAAAAAGCAAAGAGGGAAGGATTCTCTCTCTCTTTCTCTCTCTCTCCACATAATTTTACTCTTAAAATATTTATTTTTCATCAACCTCTCCCTCCACAAAAATGGAATATTACCTGCTCTCATTTTCCCTTAAAAATCCTATATCGTTCCCCTAAATGAAAATTTCTTATTTGACATTAGAATATCATTCCTATTACCATATTGATTTTGGCTTAGTACTTGAATCAAGATCAATAATGACATATTCAGTATTAGAGGTCAGGTACATGGAATGGAAATACGCTCCTGTAAAATTGACGTAATCTAGGATAATGTTTCCATTTGTACTTTTATGTAATGTCTACATTACAAACATATTTCCTGTCTTCATCTATTGAAAAATTTTGGGATATGAAAGAAAACCATTGGGATGGCTTTGTCTGTCCGTCTGCACTTTTTCTGTCCGCCCTTAAATCTTATACACTACCGAGGCTAGAGGGCAGCAAATTGGTATGTTGATCATCCACCCTCCAGTCATCAAACATACCAAATTGCAGCCCTCTAGCCTTGATAGTTTTTATTTTATTTAAGGTTAAAGTTAGTCATGATCGCGTGTCTAGCAACGCTATAAGACAGGCCACCACCCAGCCATGGCTGAAAGTTTCATGTGCCGCGGCTTGTGCAGCATTATACGCAGTAAAGAAAACTCGCTGGCGCCGAAGGGACTTCTACTCATTTTCTACTTGTTTGTTTTTGTGTCTTGAACATTACAATGGCATGACCAGATATAACACATGTTGTTACATTTATGATGCCTATTAGTCGACTGTCAGTTGGCTTCAAGGTCGTGAAGATTTATCCCCTATAATAGGGGAAAATAGTTATCACAAATGTCTACGTTCAAAGATTTTTTTAATGCCTTCCACACCCCTACCCTCTCAGTCTAATAGGTTTC
Source organism: Macrobrachium nipponense (assembly GCF_015104395.2). NCBI lineage: Eukaryota > Metazoa > Arthropoda > Malacostraca > Decapoda > Palaemonidae > Macrobrachium > Macrobrachium nipponense. The sequence continues at coordinate 29,493,391 of NC_087207.1, read as the reverse complement.
AAGATGACTCTGTTTCCTCTGCGAGGAATTAATTTTATTTCTCTCTGATTGAAATAATAATAACACCAGTCATGAAGGTTTGAAAAGAAAATGATATATCGAGTGAAATGGATTCTGACGACGAAGTGACTTTCATCTTAAACTGAGATTAGTCCTTCGTAAATTGCTCCTTTTACAAACTGGGATAACTTAATAAAATGAGTCAATTCAATGTAGTATTTGCCTTTAGATTTAAAGGTAACTATCAATATGTATTATCCGGTAGTGTATAAACTATTATTTGGAAATGGTGAGCCATTCATAATGATGTTGTTTTTAATTTTTCCTATCTATTCATATTCAAAAGTAAGAAAAAATGCAATCAGTGTCATCACGCGAATTTTATTATTGAATCGTTCAAGTTTATGAAGCATCGGAACAAATATAGTCATATATCTATCCACGAATGAATTTAGATTACATTAATCAATAAGGCAGATATGAAGAATGACTTCTTTAGATAAATTAAAAAAGATAAATAAAAAATCTACCAAGCTTTGTACCTAGAAGTTTCCCTCTTGTTTTACTTTCATTTCAGGCAAGAAAGAGCTCGAAAGTTTCATCCTCATTAACATAACTGGACAGTTATGCAATTAGCGCTTCTTCGGGGAAGGTGGAGAGATCTAATTAAAGAGAAAACTTCTCGTAAGATATAATCTCTCATCCAGAAATAAGCTAAATCTCGGCACATTCTTCAAGACCAAAATATTTGAGTCGAAGTTTTCGATTTATTTCATTTTCTTTCAAATTCACTGTTATTATATTTACATATGTTATTATCAAACATTAAGGAGTATTTGATGCACATATACATTTCAATACATTTAACTCGATAATGAATTCCACATTTACTATAACACAATTCTGACCGTATGATTAGACAAAATTCAAATCATTTGTAAGGGAAAACATACCACGAAACACCTTTCCCATCAGGGAAAACTCCGGAATTCTCTTCCAATGTAAGTTTTCCTGGCTCTTGTAACCTTTCTTTCTTGTTTCCTATTTTTCCTAGTTTTGTCAAGGAAAGGAGGTTTGGTTGCGTCTTGTTGGTCTATGAACCTCAAAGCGCAAAAAATTGCTTTGACAATACTAATTAAAGGTAGTAAGTACTACTGGTTCTCGTCAGTGCTTTAGATATTATGTCACTCGAGGGTTTTATGTGTTTAGCTAAAAAAAAAAAAAGAAAAAAAAAAAAGGGCGGGTGGGGGATTCCTTTCCAGTCTTTATCCTCACTGTCATCACTCGCGCCTTGGTTATATCAACATAATCTTAAGTTCCCAGAATTAATTTCAAAAATTCCTTGTCAGAATTATCAGACGATAATTATCCGTGAGAATCTTTCCATTAACTTAGTACTTTGCTCAGTGCTCTAAGTGATATTATGCATAATAAGTGGTCTGTAGTAGCAATTGGTTTGGACGAATTATCATTATTACTCTAGTAAGATTCGGATTATTAACACCAAAAAAGAATTTACAAAGTAAAAACCCAGTTTAAATCCTTTGTACCGAAGAAGGCAGTTAATTCTCTCTCTCTCTCTCTCTCTCTCTCTCTCTCTCTCTCTCTCTCTCTCTCTCTCTCCAGTACCCCACGAATTGAAAAGGTGGACGAGACACTCACCTCAAGCCAAATAGTTCATTTGGTCTTGGGATGTAATGTGACTTTGAAGTATACTTGCGGTGGTCGTGTAGGCACGTTAAAGGTTTGTGTGTACTTCTGTGTAGGAAAATTGCATTAAGCTTACAATTTGTTGCTTTCGGGAATGCGTACTTTTTTATATTTTTATTTTTAGTAAAGCTGTTAATTTTTGTTAGGAATTAACCTCTTTCTTCTGTAGTCGGTCAGCTTTCAACTGGTAAATGTAGTTGGTAAATTAGCTAAAAGAGAGCGGTATTTTTTTATCAATCAAATAGATTCATTTCTTTCATGTATAGCTGAAGGCATTGATGAGTAGCGTCGTAAAACCAAGTCTTTTGTTCTGTTTGTAGCAATATTTCCACAGTTTCCAGTAGCTGCAAAGTTTTCGTTTCCATGTCCTCCTAATTCTAATTCCTGAAATTAAACTAGAAATATCTTACCCAAATAATCTTAAGGTGAAAATATTCTTTTGTTTTCGTTATATATATTTTGTTTACCAACGGTGAAAATCAACTTTGATTAAATGGAGAGAAACCGAGAACAGAATTGCAGTGAATATTCTATTTCTTGTAAAATATAAGAATATTCCAACCTTCGTGCGACCAAGTGTCTACTCCTAGTCCTTACAAAATGTTTAGTAACAGCAACATAGTGCCTCTTTCGAATCACTATATGGAGGGTACTCAAGGAACAAACGTAATTACTTTTCATTTGTTTACTTCCTTCATAAGTTATATTTTGCTTCATATATTCTTTTAGGTTTTTGTAATCCACAAATCATATAAAAATATGTATACATGCATGCATACTTACATATTCACATGCATACACATAGATACACACACAGACATATAGATATATATAATATATATATATATATATATATATATATATAGATATATATATATGTATATATATATATATATACATATATATATATATACATACATTCGCGCATATACATCATTCTAGAACATTCGGATGTAGATTTCATGAAAGGCCATTCATTATGTAGATTATAACAAAGGAATTATTTTTAAAAATCATCATACATTTGAGCCTAATTGCATTCACAAACTATTATGGAAATCAATGAATGGGCCAATTTACAGGATGTATCGAAACCATCAAGTCCCAATTCCGTGAGGCACCACAAAATACATTTCTATTTTCTGACATTCTGAATTCTTCTGCAGTCTGGTGGGGACCACACTTGAGGACCAACATCATCCCTCCTGTAGGAGGGTGGGGGTCTTGGGTAATGCTGGAACTTATTTTGGCCGCGGCATGTTTTATTTTATTTTTTATTTATTTATTTATTATTATTTTTTTAAATTCGCTTATGTAAAAATTTTATATCCTAGACAATCTAATCATCTTTAGAACATGAATGTAGTTTAATTGAGACTTATGAGGAACCACAGTATAGACCATTTGGTTTATGTCGATCTGTAGACTTTTTATTTTATTTTATTTTATTTTCCTACTTTGCTGAATAACAATGGTGTTATTTCAGGTCATATTATTTTATTTTTTATCTCAGTTAATTGCTTAATTTTTTTGTTGAATTTTTTATTTCTCGAAGTAAATTTTTATGTGACATAATTAACTTTATGACAGTCATTCGTATAACACTAGAACCAATGTGTGCTATAAACGATGTGAAATGACCTTACATTTGTAAAATAAATAGGATGGAATGCTTATATTATATATATAGATAATTAATATATATATGAAATATAAAGATATAATATATAGATATATAATTATATAATAATATATATTAATTTAATATTTATATTCATCTAGGATATAGTATATATATATATAAATATATAGTTATGATTTATATATATACATATAATAATAATATATTTATTTTATATATATATATATAATATATATATAGATAATTATATATATATCATATATATATAATTTATTAATATATATATGCAGTCTATTATTTGCTCGAAAAACAAACGTGTAGCTTTCTGATCGCAAATCTCTCGAAGGAAATGTTCATATGGAATATTTGCAATGTCTTTTGATATACTTTTTGGATAGCATTAATTTTATAAGTATATTATATTAGTACCAATAGTATAATTCCATGAAGATCTCTTTACCTTTCGAGAAGCTATGGGGTCTTTAATACCCAATATTTGGAAAGCATATGTCACCAAGAGCAGTGCATTCTGTCATCATTATTATATCATTAATGATGTAATGAGAATGCATTTTTATGAGAGACAAAAGAGAAAATTCATACAGAATATGTAAGAAAATATATTTTAAAAAAGAGAAACAAGAAAACCTGAGAAGAGATTGAAAAATAGCTGAAACTTACTTTTAAGTTGATGAAGGAGTACTCTTGGGTTTCTAACAATTCTGAAGCAGAAGAAAAACATGTTCAGAGAAACT
>NC_087207.1:29471784-29484284 GCF_015104395.2 Macrobrachium nipponense | reverse complement strand
CTGTGAGGTTTTCCTCCAGTTACACCTTCCAAACCCTTTATTGTCAATTTCAATTTCAGTGCTGAATGACCTCATAGGTCCCAGTGCTTGGCCTTTGGTCTTAATACTATATTCAATCAATCACTATTCAATCATAAGATATTTCTTTTCTATTGGTAGCGCCATATTGTTTTCTAGCATTTTCTAGCATTTTTAAACCGTCCTGTTGATTCTTTTCCAATATTCAAGTAATTGTAAAACACTCTATATATAACAAGTAAAAATGCGCCGAAGAATCGACTTTTCTGTACAGCGTATAGTCAAGGCCACCAGAAATAGATCTATGTTTTTCGGTGTTCGCTGTATAATACTGTATGAGCCGCGGCCCATGAAACTCTTAGCCGGACGTGGCGGACTGTGTTGTTGTGTTTCCAGACGCAAGATTATGGCTAACTTTAACTTTAAAATAAAACAAGAAAACTACTGAGGCTAAATGTTATAATTTGGTACGTTTGATGATTGGAGGGTAGACGGACAGACGAAGCCACCTCAATAATTTTCTTTATCAGAAAACTAGAGACAGATTCTCAATAGGTAATCAACAAAGAAGTTATGGATTCATACATCACATCACTTAATTCTGAGACCTCTACTCCACCTATTGAAATAAAGTTTCAACCATAGTCACACAGCGTTGAATTACCTCAGCATTTCCATATGCATGGGTTGCATTATCATAATGACCCCAGTAACTGGCAAGGAAAGTAATCGAGCTATTTTATGATGGTCATGTCATAACTCTAACTTTTATTTTGGCCTTTGCTGTTCGGAATGGAAAAGGAAATCTTGGGGAATGTTGAGTCAAGTGGAAGGGAACCGCGAAAAAACATTTTTCTGTGGTCATTTGAATAGACAGTATTCAAATACAGTATATGGACTGGAAAAATACGAATCGGAAAAATATGTAACCGGTGTTAGGGCAAGGTGCTTCTTTTCAGGGATTATAGAAATGAAATTATAGATATTTGTAAATGGAGGTTATTGTGAAAAATGAGATGTAGTTGTGAATGACAGAAGTTCAGTTAAGACCTCTATAACTTATTTGTCCTCTTGGTAGTTTGCCTGGTAGTTTGCCCGAAAGGCTACACTCGAAAAAAAGTTAAAAACGGCTATTAATTCTTGGTAACCTTTAAACTGATCTTATGCGCAATAGCTATTTAAATGTAGCAATTGTTGCTTTTAAATAAACTGGAATAGATATAATTAACAGTTTATTCGTATCGTTATCATAAACAATTTCGATGTTTCGCGACTCATCTTCAGAATGGGACAATTTTATATACTTCAGAGCTGCTTTATCCGTACTGGTGTGGGAGTATGAAACACTGAAATAAGATGGTTTGGTTTCATATTCTAAAACGTGGTTTTGAACGCATAACCAGGGTCAGTTATCGAATTCTTCACTATGACAAAATCCCAAATCCGAGTAATTCAGGAACAGCATATCCTTGAGAACATATAGACCTTAAAATCAATATCATCAGTGTTACCTTTTGTATATATATTTTTTTACGGGTGCTGCAATCTGAAACCAGAGTACGGCCGTCTAATGACTAGGAGGTTAATCAGAGGACACTGCAAAAAGGAGATTGGCGTTTAAATTTTAGTTTGGTTAATAAAGACCCAATAGCACAAGACACCTCTAATATCATTAGAACAGAGACAAGCTTGCTATATAACACGAAATATTTAGAAAGGATATTCTGTCAAAGAAAAAAGCTATTTGATCTTTTAAATATCTAAATTAACTTAAGAAGTATAGGAAACAATCGAAAACTTTAGCATGTGTCACTGATCTATACTTGCTGTTAACCTATACCGGATCTATTTGATTAATCCTTAGATCGTCTAATTCCTGTTTTATCTAAAGACTTTTTCATTAGTGTTGACTTTATATCCTATTTAGTTAATGTTGTGTTATCCGTTGATATACTGCTTTTCCTCTCTTAAGAAATCTTGAAATATGTCTAAGCGAGCTTTGGTGCTTTTTAGGATAAACTTCTTAGTCATTTTGGAATCCATGATATTTCTATTTAGGTACGTAAGTCATGCAATAACCCCACACGGGAAAGAAAGTAATTGGCACTCTATAGAATCGGGAAGATTGCTACTATAATATTATAAGGATTTTAATTTTTATTTATTGTTTTACTAATATAAAAAAAAACCTTAGACATGGCAAGAAAAATTAGGAAATAAAACTCTAAACAGGCAATGCTCTATGAGATGTTAAACACAAGCTCTCATCTCTCTCTCTCTCTCTCTCTCTCTCTCTTCTCTCTCTCTCTCTCTCTCTCTCTCTCTCTCACTGTCCACTCACACTAGTCATAAATGTTATACAGTCCCTAGTCCAAAATGACCCTGCCCACTTCATTCGATTTTCACTTCAAATGAACAAGTAAAACCTACACAAGGGTCGCTTAATGAACTAAAAACGGTAACAGATGATGAAATAATTCGATTAACTGTCACTGAGAGGTATTTAGTGCTGCTGATTGAGAAAGTCCTTTCAAATTTTCTTTCTTCCTTTTGCTCTTTTGCTATATGATTTGCCATCAACTTTTGATTAGAAATTACATTTTAATGAGAATACCATTACTGTGAGCTTGAAAACCTACCAGGAACCATTTACGATTTTTAACTTTATTGGGCATTTCAATTTCACTGTAAGAGTCGTCTTCTTCAATGTTGTGTATTCCAAGACAGTTCCCCTCATTCAAGACGGACATCTCGTTAAAATCTATCTTCCCGATTAAAGATAAAAAGGGCAAATGATAACCTAAAAGTTTTCCCATTATAAATGATAATCTCATTCAAATCTATTTAGCAGTAGCCTGTTAAATAGAACTATTAGGTTACATAAAATACTATATTTTCTTTCGGTAGGCAGTGCAGAAATCCTTTTTCAGTATGTTCTTTGGCAAGTATTGTTCAGTTTTTATATAATTGGTCTTTTTTTTATTTTAACCGATTTTAGAAAATACCTAGTGATATTGATGTAAAGCCAACATAAATAACTAACTCTTAAATGAAAAAAAAGAAAAGAAAAGAAGTCTTCCACTCAATAGAAGAAATATGTCGGGGAAAAAAGAATTCTTGATGATCTCTTTTGTTATTTATTATCATTGCAACGTTTCTGAAAATGTTCTATATTTTGTCTCCTTATTGACTTTGAGGCAATAATCGTAACTATCGCTTTGACATATTTACTTTCCTTGAGGGAAGCGGAAAATAATTATAGGTAAATTATTAACCATTTAGATAAGAAATGAAGTCATTATTGTACATTTGAGGTGAATTTGTTGTCCCTTAGTAATGCAAAGTAAATTTAGTAAATTAGGATAAGTATATATATATATATATATATATATATATATATATATATATTATATATATATATATATATATTATATATATATATATACAAACAGCACCTGAGGTTGATCTGCACTTGTATGGGATCGTTTCGGTCTTGATGATATGGAAACTGTCTCCTAATTCTGTATAAAGAATTTTTTGAAATCAAAATACTCGACAAAATCATTCTACTCAATGAAGTGTGGTTCAGGTACGTAGGCGATGTAATATGTACATATACCTCGTCATGGTACGAAAATGTACAAAACTTCTTCGAATTACCTAATACATAGAACTACTGATGGTTTTAAATATAGTGTGTACAGAAAATCAACTAATATTTATTCCCATCTAAATCTTTATTTTGGTTAAAGCAATGACGGTTAAAAATCAGTCTTTACATCCATGATTTTAAGAACATTACGTATATGTAGCCCGGAATACACAGATGATGAAATACATATGATTCCTGATAAGGATAAGGAATTTAAATTACCTGTTATGGCATATTAGCAAAGTTATGACATTTCGGATTTGCCCTCAGAATTGTCAGATGTCGAATTTTATTAAAGATACGATATTAGATGATTCGTGTTCACTCAACGGCATTTTAGTAACATTATAAAAAATTGACATTTAAGGAATCATCCTCATTGTCATCCATCACTTGTCGACATTCATGGTTCGTCCTCAGCTAGGAAACTCAATAATTCGTCACTCGTTTCGTCATTGTCGTAATTTCAATAACGTTAGTCTAACGGAGAAAAGGTGTCCAGTTTTGCCACTGTTGGACATTCAAGTAAAACTACGACATCTGAGAAATTGTCTCCATTCTTACCCTTCATAGGAATTTTGCTACAGCTGCAGCATTTGATAATAAGTCTCGAGTGTCTCCACTCGTCAGCATTTTGGTTATGTCATTTTAGAATTCCTTTACATACAGTGCCGCCACTCGTGAACCTTTTAGTGAAGTTATGCCTTCCGATCTAATCCTTTAAACCCATAACTCATCGGCATACTAACAGTTATAAGAAACTAGATACTAATCCTCTTTTGGTTAAGTCACCCTTGAAGTGTTTTAATAAAGTTACGACATTTAAGAATTCGTCTTCAAATTGTTCGGTTTCAATCATTTTAATAAAACAGAAATCTAGGAATTCAGTATCCTTCGCAAACATGTAAACAATGCACCGTGTAGGAGAATGGTGTCAATGAGACAGAATAACAGAACACGATGGTTCCTCAGACAGAAGGACTCCCCCACCCGCCCTCATCACCCCCAGGAGATCTATTGTCTGCCAAGAGGGGCCTGTCACTTCCACTCGAACTCGAGTTGCATTCTAGTCGTTGACGATACTTTATTGACTTAGGGAGGGAGCTTTCATTACTTAGCCGTCAGTATCCCATCTTGAATTTATTCGTGGACTCTCTTGGCTTTCTCCTTTATCTGAAGGCATCATCGAAAAGGACATGGTTGCGTGAGAGGATGGTACTAAAAAGGCGATAGGTTACATTCCTAATCATTAATTAATTTAATCATTTCTAACAAAGACTCTTCTTAATCGCTGTTCGTTATTTAACTTGTTCATATGCCATATAAAGAGAAACTATGTCTGTTGCAAAATAGTTACCATATTTTTTTAATATATAACTGTAGCTAACTTACTATTCTTTCACACGTGGGCATTGAATTCATTAAAAATATTGAATTCAAATTATGTATACGTAAGACCTTCATTTAATGTGTCTTCGCACTATCCCCCTACAGGGAATTCTTTTATCGGATGCATTTTAGAGTAGGCCTTTTGCAAGAGCACTTTCTCCCTCAAGATAGTCGGATGGCCAAATCGACTGTCTATCACTGTATCTAAATCAGGACTCATTTACGAATCCTGCACTTATAAGTTACAATTCCCCTTTGCTGCAAATGATTCCAACATATAGTGAATCCGGCATTAGACGATAATTTTGTGGTTTAATATGCGTTGAATTTTTTTGCGTATATTTGTCTAAAATATCCTGACATTGCAGCAACAAAACTGTTTGAAGAATTGCTCCTTCCATATTAGAGGAAATAGCAAACAATAAATTTCGTCTCCCATATGAGAGCATTAAAAGACAATTTCCAAGAATTCTCACGGTAACCTTCCTTTCCTGAAGTCCCAGTTAAGCCTGAGATTTTGATCAGCGACATGCGTGACTTCCTTAATAGTTTGAAAATATGAGACTATTCTTTAACAGGATAACTGACACTGATAAGCATTGTTACTGGTATGCTACCATTAAATAAAATTAATAGAAAGCTGAAAATAGGTAAGCAAAGAAGGATGATCGAACGTTCTGTTGTATCGACGAGCCAATGCCCACTTTGTGGGTCCTTTCTTGCACGAACCTGAGTCGTAATTGCCTGGCCGACCTGTCTTAGTGTGTGCTGTTTGCTCCTCGTTGGACAAGTGGCTTACGTCCTCGCCTACCGATTCCGTAGTCCGGAGATCGTTCCCCACTGCTGCCAACTCTGAACCAGGGGAATTTATTTCTTGTGATTAGAAATTCATTTCTCGACCTTATGTGGTTCGGATCCCACAATAAGCTGTAGGTCCCGTTGCTAGTAACTAGTTGGCTCCTAGCCACGTAAAAAAAAATATCTAATCGTTCGGGCCAGCCCTAGGAGAGCTGTTAATCATCTCTGTGGTATGGTTAAATTAAGAAATACTTAACCGCACAATGACTATTTGCGGTAATTACGCTAACCATCGGTGTATTTCTACCAATTTGGTGATAGTTACAATCGGCAGAAACCAAGAGAAAACATATGGAAAGAAAATACGCCAAAATAATCGGCTGGCAACTGATTTTCCGCGTGCCAAACAACACACAAGAACTGTTATAATTCGAGAAATACTACTTCCCTCGTTTTCGCACGAGCATATTTCCTCTCGGCCAAATTATGGTGGTGCTGCTACGGAACTCAGTTCTGTTTACGATATCATAACGAGCTTCTGGCCTGAGCCGACGAAGAGAGAAAGATCAGCTCGGCGTGAAACGAAATCTTGCGATGTACCTTCCTGCAGAGGTTAAATTGAATTATATACACATATAGATTATATAATAGCTTAAAAATTACACCTGGGATCGTTTGAGCAAAGGGAAATTAAATAAAGCTAAGGGGTCCGGTGTAGAAAATATACAAAATGATTTTTTTTTATCATTTTATTAGTGATCAATTGAGTATTATTGCTACTGGTACACGTGCAGACATACCATGGGCAGTTATATTCCAAGAATCATTCATAATTGCATCATTTCAACTGAAAGAGATAAATCATGTATCTGGTGAAGTGATGCCAAGACTTTCAGGTTCAGGAAAATATATGAAAATTCAACAGATAATATGACCGAGTAAATGTGATTAGATTGTTAATGTTGACAACAGCGCGGTAAAAATAGTCATTCAGTTAACCTGCAACCGAAATTGCCTAGGACGAGTAGTTGCTTCATTTCGTTTTCAAGTTCGAATTTCGAGTCTATCCGTGGAAACGGCATTCGGAAACCGAGAACTTTCGAGTTCGCCGCGCGGGGGCGTTGTAGTGACACGAAAGATAATGATTCAGTAGTTACAACCATATTCTACTTAGAAAGAAGAGTACTTTCATTTAAAATGCTTTTTGGTTTTTTAGAATCAGTTTGAAACTTCGCTTTGAGGAAGAGGAATTTCCATGTCTACTGAAGGTTTATTTATGTTATTGGAAAATATATTGTTCAAGTGCTATGCAAACAGGATACAAATCAGAAAAGCATTTAGAGATATGTATATGTATATTATATATAAATATATATAATATATATATATATTATATATATATATATATCATATATATATAATTTATATATATATATATATATATATGACATATATATGTGTGTGTGTGTGTGGTGTGTGTGTGTGTGTGTGTTTATATATATATATATATATAATATATTATTATATATAATATATATATATATATGTATATATATATATATATATGTTATGACGATCGCAAGTATACGTGAAGATTGTATATCAAGAGCCACAGGAAAAATGAAATAAAAACAGCAGTACCTAGCTCTTTCGTGTATTCTTGATACACCTCATCAGGGTACACGAAAGAGCTAGGTACTGCTGCTTTTCATTTTTCCTGCTGGCTTTTATATATATATATAGATAATACTATATAATATATATATATTATATATATGTTATATATATACACTAGTATTTAATATATTATATTAACATATATATTATATTATATAATATAGATATAAATTTTAATATTTAACAATGTTTTTTTTATATATATATATTAATATAAATTATATATATATTTATATATATATATATAATTATTAATATATATATATATATATATATGTTTTTATATAAAACGATTATTATATATTATATATATATAAATATATATATATATATATATATATATATATATATATTGTATTTATGTATGTATATTTGAATTATTATTATATCATATATATATATTATATTATAATATATATATGTATATAAATAGATATTATTTATTATATATATAAATAATTATATATATCTATATAGAATATAATAATATATTTTATTTTTATTATATTATATGAATTATATTATAATATATGTATATGTGTGTGTTTGTTTGTACTTTTGTCAGTGAGTTTGTTTTTACATTCGTATGCGTTTTTATCAGTAATGAAAATACGATAGAAGTGAAGAGTTAAACTGCAATGTTGAGACCCCTTCGTGTATCTGTTTAGTAACCATTGTGAGGGATCTACTTTGATATTCCACTACATGATTATTCAGTTACATCGTCCCCCCCACCCCACCCCCACAAAAAAAAAAAAAAAAAAAAAAAAAACGGGAATCCGCCGCGTTCATCCAGATCATGAAATTCAGCCGCATTGTCTCGGCTTCCTCTCTATAAACAACGGGGAAACTCTCGGCTCTAAATTCCGGCTTTACGGTGTCACCAAACATTATGCGCTCGTTCTGAGTTTGAAATTACGGATCGCCAACTCTTTGTAACGGCTCACATTTCTGCAGGTCCAAGCATGCGGAAAATGAGTGTAATGGACACAACAATTAGCCTTTTTGTTTGACAGATTTTAAAAAATGTCCATATGCTGACCTTTCTAATTTTCCAAATTTTATCATACTTTCTGTACACTAGTGGCAAACGGAAAATGATAGTTTGAGTTAGATCATTATAGAAAGACAAATTTCTAAAGCACAATTAACTGATAAACAGTCAATCACTGTTCACAATTACAGAACGCCTAAGTCAGAAGACTATGAATATAGCGGAAGCAAACAGTTCATAAACACATTCTATAAAATTCGTGTTAATGAAAGGTGTTTTCAGTTATCACGTAGTATCATGTGTACTTAGCATCATGAAGGCTGACAAGTTACTTAAATATGAGAATGTTTAATTGAACATAAAGCAATTGTAATTGCATATGCAAAGGCAGAAGCTTAGTTTTTACTTCCCTAAGTGTTTCATAATTGACTTTTGCTTCGACAATGGTGAGCGAAATAGACAATAGTTAAACGATTAAATATAAAAAAGAAATAAAGAAAAATAATTGTGAACTCTGTATTGGATAATATAGATGTATCGGTAACATTTCTTGAAAATTAAATTATTTTTTTTCTGTGGGAAGTAATGGTTCATAACCCATCCTAGAACGTTTCCTACATTCATAACCTGCTATTCCGCCTTCTGTTTCATTAGTTCTTAAAGAAAATACATCTTCAGAACAAATTGTACGTATGTGTTTTGAGTAATCTTTGGAGAAAACGACATTTGTGTAAACCAAAATATTAGAAATGCGCAAATACATTGTAGCATTACGTAAGATATCTACAGTTGGTTTCACCAAACCAGTAAATAGAAGTTTTATTTATTTTTTTGTTTCACACGAAAGAAGGTACGAAGCCCGAATGTTTTGCGTGTTATTGGAGTACTGCAATAACACGTCGGTGATATTTGTTCTCATGTCAAAAAGCTCTGGTCGGAGAATTTCCAAGTAGCAGATAGACTGCAAAATCGTCTTTATAACTACGAACTCTCTCCCACGACGGCTTTACAAAGCAGAAAGAGGCTATTTTGCGCCTCACACGTGGAATGAAATTGCCTTTGCTTAGTAAGAAAAAAGCCTCCCGGAGCGAATCTTCTCTCTGCTAACAACTTCAAATGAATATTCTGCCTTGTGGAAATACAGCGAACTGGTGTAAACGAGCCGTGAAATGTGTTTATACAAGATAACGTCTAGTAGAGTGTGGAATATCTCCCAATTCTTACGGTAAAGTGCTCGAATAGCTGTAAGGAGAGATAAGTAATTTAGATTAACTGTTTGTCGTTTCTTTCCCGTACATTTTTCTAATTGTTACTTTTATTTTGGGATCATGTTTTTAATTATCTCCTATAATAAATTACTTTTATTCCATTTTGTGTAAACTAACTTATTTCATGTTTACTTTTCCACATGCAAGGTCAGATCGTTCTCGGGAAGTATAGTAAGAGGGATAAATCCAACATTCATTATTGCAAGTAAATATATATCTATATATATGTGTGTGTGTGTCTGTGTGTGTGCGCGCGCGCGCATGTATATATTGTAATGGACCATAAATAATCGTTGGACCACAACACACACTAGTTTTACAGGACCATAAATAATCAAAATACCACAAACTTAGGTGTTCAAAAGGCAGCAATCCACTAAGGTGGAAGCAAGCCCAAGTAAATGCAGCACAAGAATAACTCAAGGGGGATAGCAAAACAATGAAAAAAAAGCCAATATATTATAATTCAATAAAATACAGGAAGTTATAACTAGACCTCTTCATTAACATTGAATTACAAAATCACTTACACACAACACATCCACAAATGATTAGGCAACACATTCAACCTCTGAAGGAGGAGAGGGGGCCCAGAGAGGAATAGAAAATAACAAAAAGAAAGGAATAACCTGAATTTTACACGCTAAAGGATGATGATGAAAAGATGCAGGTCTCCTCCCAAAAACACTCCAATAAAGGCCGAGGACAGCAAATCTCAATACAATTACTCTATAGAGTTCTGTCAGAAAATTCAGCTGACTACTGCAGCACAGCCGTGATCTCAGTCATCTTGAAAATAATTATGGACGCCGTGATCTCAGTAATCTTGGTCAATACTTTATATTATAAATGGATGACACGCCTTACCATCGCCAAGCGAGGCCCCTCTGGCAAGTACTGCACCAGAGGCAATAATAAAATGGCGAATATGTGGAGAAACTGCCAGCTGAAGATATAAATTTTCTCAGAGACTTGCTGTAAATCCGAGAGAGATAGCAGGCTCACAAGTCAAGGTGCAGATACTAACTGCTTGCAGTTTGGATATCAGGTCTCAAGTCAACTCAGCAAAGCCAAAATATGGAGGGGAGAAACAGGGAGGATTAGTCAACCAGACTAAACAAAAATACCACTGGAGTGAGGAGACCCCTACTAACAAGAAGGCGAATTAACAATGAACTTTACAGCCTTCAGAAATGAAAGAGGAACTTAATAGCTAACCTAAGTAAGCTAATTCATTGTAAAAAAAATCCCAAGGCTTACTTACAATATATATATATATATATATATATATATATATATATATATATATATATATATATATATTATATATATATATAAATTTACCTGTAATAAATAATGTTGGATTTATAAGTCTTACTATACTTCCCGAGAAAGACCTGACCTTGCATGTGAAAAAGTAAATATAAAATAGATTAGTTTACATGAACTGGAATATAAATAATCTATTATAGATAATAATTGAAAAATGAAACAAACCAGAAGTAACACTGACAAAAATTTACGGGAGAGAAACGACGAACAGTTAATCTAAATAGCTTCTCTCTTTTTAAAGTTATCAGAGCACCTTTCCATACGAATTGTTGATATTCCACGCTCTACTTGACGCTATCTTGCAAAAACACCTTTCATGGTGTGCTTAGCCGAGGTCGCTGTGTACCCACTCCGACTTCTTTGCATCTTTACATTCTCCGTATTATCTCATTTATCTTCCATGCGCAACCTGTTTTTCCGCGATTTCTGGTGGAGCCATAAGCCAGAGTGGATGTTCATCTAGTTTTCCACTCTAAGGTCGTATAAAATAAGTTTCTAAAATTGCGAAAATTTTGTACGGTAATTTTTATCATATGCATACACAGCAATATCAGCTATATATATATATATATATATATATATATATATCTATGATGAGGTATTCCCTCCTTATTCATTTGGTAAACGTGTAGCTCGAGCGTCAAGGCAAACCAATACACACAGCCTCTCAATCTCTCTCTCTCTCTCTCTCTCTCTCTCTCTCTCTGTCTCTCTCCAAGCGACCCCTCTCTCTCTCTCTCTCAGCAATCTCTCTCTCTCTCTCTCCGCAATCTCTTTCTCTCCACTCTAACATCTCTTTCTCGGTCCAACTCAACAGTAATGATGAGAGTTGCATTACAAAAGATACCTTTATTAACAATATATAAATAAGGAATCAATCAAGTCTTACAAACACATACGAACGCACACTTCGTTAACGCCTCACACTTACTGGCCGCAACCAGTTTCACAAAGGCTCTTTGAGAAGAGTTAATAAACTATCGTACATTGACTTGTCTAACTAAGCAGTTTTATCTCACGCCATCCATAGAAACTCATTGTTCAGCTACTCTCGGGTCATTGCCTCTGCTCTGTTCTTCACATTCCATAGGTCACAGAGAACATATAGGCAATATATTATTATCAAAAAACCCTAGGCCTAAGCACAGTTAACAGATAGATATTTCTCATTTTTTCTCACTAAGTAACTGAAAACCAAAAATTTAACAATTTTCCACAATCCCACAAAGGCTTTGTCATTCGAAAACTATCGCTAAGCCATAACCCCTTTATTTTCTAACTGGTCACCTACCTCTTCATTGGCGTTCCCAGGCATAAAAAAAAAAAAAAAACTTTTATACCGTTTTTTAACCGCTCGCCACCAAAACCTGTA
>NC_087207.1:29466784-29469284 GCF_015104395.2 Macrobrachium nipponense | reverse complement strand
ACCTCTGCTGAGTATACTACGTGGGAAAAGGTGCAAGGAATTGAACATGCTAGCAAAAAAAAATAAAATAAATAAATAAATAAACAAAAGTAAAAATATAAAAAATAAAAAATGCTGCAAGAATGCAATTCAAACAGAAAAGAGAAAACGAAACCTTGAGCGTGAATTGGGAAGAGGAACACAATTAACAATTAAGACATTCGCAGCATGGCTTAAAGAATTGGCATATGAAACACTAAAAGATACCAAG
Source organism: Macrobrachium nipponense (assembly GCF_015104395.2). NCBI lineage: Eukaryota > Metazoa > Arthropoda > Malacostraca > Decapoda > Palaemonidae > Macrobrachium > Macrobrachium nipponense. The sequence goes on along the minus strand of NC_087207.1, from coordinate 29,469,034 downwards.
AGGCGTCTATCAACTTTGAATCAGATGACAAAACTGTATAACAGGAAAAAAAAGCAGTTGTTTCGTAGCGATGATAAAAATCTTATTAATCTGTTAGGGTGAATAATAGTACTATTTGCTCATGTATCAAAATCAGGGTTCTCAAAAATAGCGAAAGTGCATTTCTGATAACAGAATCATGACAAGAACCGACCACAAAACGGATAAAAGGCCTATACCAAAAATCGGTGATAACTGAAATTTCCTTGTTCTCCATTGATTAGCTTCAGCGATTTTTTTTTAAGTAAATCAACTCTTTTTATATTTTCGTGAATGACGAAGTCATCTCATCATTTTCTCTTTATGGAACAGATTTCATCGCAAAGAAATTCATCTCCAAGCAATTTTGCATAAGAAGATATATTAAGTCCACTTAATGTGTAATTTTTAAGATTTTCTCTTTTGAACTAATTCATGGTTACTAAAAATATTTTCCATGAAAAGAAAGCATTGGAGCTGGTTTTATTGTTATTTATTTATTTATTAAGAATAAATTTATTTACTAAAATATTTTAAGAGAGAGAGAGAGAGAGAGAGAGAGAGAGAGAGAGAGAGAGAGAGAGAGAGAGAGAGAGAGAGAGGTTATTACAAAAAGTAATCTAAGGTAAAAGTTAAATTTTTATCGTTCGTTTTCCACTTTTCGCAAACACCTGCTGATGCTAATATATGCATAATAAATATAAATATTGTTTATGTACACGAAAGCTAGGCGTAAATATATTTCAAATAAATTCTGTTTGGGGTAACCGTTTGCAGTAAGTTGGGCCTCTTACAAAAATAGCCAGCAGACGCACGTTCCGGGAGAACGAAGTTTCGAAATAATTCACAAACTTTTGCTCCGAGATCTTGCAAGTAAAGAAGTAAAATCCAATTCTTTCTTCTACCACACCTAGTGCGGCTCCCGCGAAAGTTTTTTTGGGGCCAGTCTTTTAGACTTGGAAGGTTGATTGCAACATTGCAAATGAAAATTAATTTTCTTTTTCATTCATTATCAAAAATCGTTCTTGATTACAGTAACGTAATATAATGTAATGTAATGAAAAAATAATAGTTTTTATTATTCAATTTGTTTAGTTAATGAGTAGACATCGTAATAAAAATGTTTCTGAATTTTTTTCCGACAGTGTGATGCAAAATAACTGTTCTGTTGTATAAATTTTATCAATTGGGATGCATAAACAAGATTAGTACTTGATAAACTCTAGAAATGCAATGAAAAGTGAGTACATTTTTTTTATTAAAGAACCAAGTAGATAATTATACTTCTAATTGTGCTGATACAGCTGTCATGAACAGGAAGTGTCAATTTATTTTACAATTTTGCTAATTTCAGTTCCTATGAATAGCAAAAAGTTCCTAGGTTTTACAAGAAACTAGGAATTTTAAGATTAATTACTGTATATTTTTCAACATTATTCTTGAATATTTGTGTGTGGAAGGTTGAATTTTTATTCGATTTAGCAAAAATAGACGCCTACTTTTCAATATCAATGGTTTTTTTCATGAAGTACCACAATATCATAGGTATGGGGCAAAAAGCCCCCAACCTGGGCTTCTTACCCCACCCATGGGATAAAAGGCTTCCTTTGTTCTTTTATTTTTTTTAGGTCATGTTATTACTCTCCTAAGCTGCTAACAGCTTCTCATGATTATAATCGTTGATACACCAATAACAAAGCTTTCTAGAAATATCTCTATTATGTCAATAGCTGCAATACTGTAGACAATATAAGCATTTCTCCTTAAGGGGGGCTTCTTACCCCACACTCCCCTACATGTGGACTCCTGACTGAGCGATGAACCGAGAATCGTGAGAAAACTAAAGTACCAAAGTACCATTTGTCAAGTTTGAGTACCTCTTTTCAGCCACATTATTGCTTGAGAGAGAGAGAGAGAGAGAGAGAGAGAGAGAGAGAGAGAGAGAGGGTGGTGAATTGGAATGTTTGGAATGGTAATAGCTTCGTTCCTTCTTTTATTTGAGCCTGCTGTTATCTATCATTAGTTTTTTCTCTTACCGAAAACGTCTAAATACTGGACATAATATGTGAGTGCGAGAAAGAAACAGAGAAACCGGAAAATGAATCAGTCTTCCATAACGACCTGACAGCGCCTCAGTGGCGTGGTCGGTATGGTGTTGGCGTGCCACCTAGATGGCCGCAATTTCGATTCTCGGGCATTCCACTGTGGGGTGAGAGATGTGTATTTCTGGTG
>NC_087207.1:29406784-29461784 GCF_015104395.2 Macrobrachium nipponense | reverse complement strand
AACTATTTTAGCTAACTTGAATAATTCAAGCTGATCACGAGGTCCCACCAACCGATTTATGATGTTTACTACACTCGAAAAACCAAATACAAAAGCGATGATCCAGTCCTTCTGCTTTTCCACTGGCATTGAATTTTTGTCAGGTACACAAAGGAAGCACTTTTATGTGCAAATACCATGTGATGATTTCATATATGTATATATCGTTTTTTTATCTATTGTTTTCCTTAAGAATATATGTTTTGTTTTAATCTTACTGATATAAAATAGAATAGTTAATGGTTTTCTTTTCGAGTCCGGCATTTTTTACACTCTCTCTCTCTCTCTCTCTCTCTCTCTCTCTCTCTCTCCTCCCCTTGTTACACCACTGAAATTGGATAACGTAATCCCCTCAGGTTAATGGGATCAGACCAAAATGGCTCTGCAGATTAATTTGGTTTGTGTGAATTCTTTTTTTTATTTTATTATTTTATATTTGTAGGCAATTTTTTTACTTTTTTTATTTGTATACAAGAAAAGCATTCGAACTTTTAAATAGCTTTTATTATAGCAATTACTAGAATGGTGCCTTTATCTGGCATGGCATCCATATAACGGGTTTAAATACACAAAAGAACTGAGAATGTTAAATATTTAAAGGTAACACTTTTTTTGTTTATAAAAATATGTGATCCGCGATAGGCAGAAGAGTAATAGTATTTTGTATATTTTAACATTTTTACCACAAGCGGATAAAATCCCTTATCTTATATTAATGGAATATGTGGATTAATAGAAATTGAAATTTATAATCCGTGAATAAGTATTATATTTTATATACCTAACTTCCTAGCAGTCACGCCTACGTATTGAACCAGTAAAGCAGAACTCTTAACAACAATCAACAAGGAATATAAGCTAGCATTTTGCTCATTTTACGATTTTTTTCGAAACAGATTTTGAAACAATGTCAAACAAATTATATTTGCCCTTCATAAAGAAAGTGGGTGTACAGAGGCCAATAGGCTCACGTAAATTTGGTAGTACGTACATGTTTTCTATCCCAGCGAAATCTGTGTTTAGAAGTGTTTATTGGATTGCCTTATGAAATCGGTATTCAATATGTAACACTCGTTCTAAATCATTTACAGACAGATGCCCAAATCTTATTTAGTATTTGTAGGTATTAACTATAATGACACATTCCTGTGTTTTAATTTAAACTTTTTGGGAAAATAAGATAAAATAACAATGTCAATGGAACAGTGTTTTACTCTAATTCATTTATACTTGGAAGTTGTTCGGTATAGAAAATCACCTAGTATATATTCTGAGTCTTGGTAATAACTGAAAAGTTTTTATTACTATTATATACGTCAGTTGCTAAGATTTTCTCCTGGAGAGATTTAGGATTTCGTTATGTATTCATCCCTTATGTATTTATACTCTCTTACAAAGGCAGGCATTCTTCTGTTTTTTTTTTTCTTTTTGCAGCCAATAGTACACAATAATGACTATTTCCCTTCTTTGTTTACACGAAGTATTTTAATGCATTTTAATGAATATGCTTACATTTTGTGTTGTGTATGTGTGTATCTTATTACCTCTGTCAGTCAACGAAGATTTCCTGAGTAATTTTTTTATTATTATTATCCTCCGGAATCTGTTATTGCATTTATGTTTGCCCATCCATTCTGAGCATCTTTTCTCGTAATTACCTCGGAATCTTGGTCTTCGCATAAGAAATCCATATTCCGTCAGCATATCTTGGAGGAATAAACAATATAATTTCAGTCCCCATGTTTTCCTGCATAAATGCTTGGCTTTGACGTCAGCGCAAAACCAGATCTTTTGTAATTGCAATAAATGTCTTTGTATTCTGTTGCCCATTTCTGCTTCTTTGTTTCGTGAGGATGATGAGGGAATTGCAGATGTTCACGATATTTTCTCAGTGAAAAATGCCAGACGGTTTAGACGTCCAAAGAGTTGAAGATTTTAGCAAAGTAGGAAATTCGTAATTTTCTTCATTGCATCTACACTTTTGCCTTATGAAACTGAGAGCATGAACAAGTATTTAAGAAAATAAAGTGCCTTGATATACAAAATCAAGAAGTAGAATGCAAGGAACTGGCATAACAAAAACTATTTCCTTAACATTATGAACTTCTTCGAGACCTGAGGAACGAAAAAAAAATAAATAAATAAAGTACAAAAGAGCGCAACTTCAAGAGGCCAAAATATCGTGAAAATCAACCCTATTTTCATTACAAAGGGGAGTCCAGAAAATGATACTAAAAAACGTAGTGTCGTTGATAATCGAGAAGAATGTGAAAATCCTTCGCTTCTTATTGATGAAGGCGGAAAACGATTTAACTGTAAAAACACAGTGGAACCAATTCAACATCTCTCAAACTAAATAAAAGGAAAAAAAACAACAACAACAACTTTCAACTAAAAGGAATTCGTAATCCACTAATGTAAATTCCCTTCATTGTTCTTAGCTGACGCTTTCAGGGACCATTAATGAATAATGCATTTATTTTATATTTAATATTCTTTAAGCGTATGCTTTGCGGCACATTTTCCTGCAGTTATCACCAAGAATAAGCGTCGGTACAAGAATAATGTTTGCACAAGTCTGCATTGAAATACTGCACATTTTTTTTTCTTTATTTATTTAGGTTCAGAAGCCTTGACTAGCAAAGAGAGATTACAGACGCTGGATAAATAAACAGATGTCATTTTCTCGTGATTTCTCTTCAACTCCGCCAAAGTAAACAGGACTCCTTTATTACATCAATACTCATTCTGAAATTAGACAATTTAAAAAAGTACCTTCCTTCTTCCGTTTCGTTGTCTTTGGATACGATAATTAATTCAAATATTGAGTTGAATATTCTAGAAATTTTAAGTATCCAATATCTACTTTCCCTTTCATTTTACTGCTTTCCTTTCAAGTGACTGTGGAATATGGCAAAGCAGTGCAACATTACACTGCAGTATTTCCTGACAGCTGCATCAGTATCAGACTCACATTAATAGCAGCATTTCTACTAAGGGTAATGTAAACCCACAAAAGCACTTCCGGAAACAAATAAACGAGGTTAGGAATCAATTATTGCCGGTAACAATCATTAGAGAATCATTTGTTCCTTTGTTATCTTGACGTGATCGTAATAAATGTTAAATGATTATATATAAGTGATGTAAATTTAAAGGTCAATTTACAGTAAAACCATTGAAAATACACACAGTTAAACTTTTTCGATATCAAGGAATGCTCAGTTTTACAAAATCATATCCCTTATAATTAAAAAATGGAAACATGGTCAAATCACAACACTCAAGGAGACAACAATCAGGATGAGCAATTTCGAAAGATGAAAGCATTCATTGTTGATAACCAAAGAATGGGATGGAAAGCTGGCACATGCAAATGTTTGCTATTCATCTAATCTGTTGCTCAATTTAATATGAGCAGTCGGGAGGAATAAAGTTTAGCGGAATATATTGTCCGGTTGTATTTGTCTAAAAATACAAAGTACATTCAGTCCTTGTATAAAGGCGTCTCATTTACCCACTGACTGAAAGTTATTCACATAACACACATAGGTAGTCTAATAAACAGGTCATTTTATGTGGTATTCATTGTTGAAGGAATTTTATAGGGGTTGGGTGGCGTTGCAACATTAATGTATGTGTAAAGCACCATCATTATTGAACGAATATTGATAATTTCACAGAGAGAGAGAGAGAGAGAGAGAGAGAGAGAGAGAGAGACAGAGAGAGGTGGGGGGGAAGAGAGAGAGAGAGAGAGACACTGGGGGGTGGGGGTTGCTGGGTTGAAGAAATGCTGATTTACTGATCTTGCAGCTTTTTTCCCCAAGTGATGGTAGTATCAAAGCAAGAGATGTTCATACATTCTTTGATCTCGCTCATCGTCGAATTACCGATGGAATATATGCAGAGTCGGAATGAAGGAATGAAAGAGGGTTGGAGTGTGATCTTAGCTGTGAGACCTTACCTTACATACCTTACATCTTGTTCGGGTTGCCCCAGGTCCCTCAGTGTGAGGCACCTCTAATGTCTACCAGAGAGTTGCTAGTACATCTTCCGGTATATTTTGCATCTTCCAATCTTGGATGGTCTAGGATGCAGCTTAGATATTTGTCGAGCTTATTCTTAAACACATCTACGCTCACTCCTGATATATTCCTCAGATGAGCTGGCAACGCATTGAATAGACGCTGCATTATCGATGCTGGTGCGTAGTGGAATAATGTCCTGTGTGCTTTCCTTATTTTTCCTGGTATAGTTTTGGGCACTATTAATCTACCTCTGCTTGCTCTTTCTGATATTTTTAGCTCCATGATGTTTTCGGCTATTCCTTTTATCTGTTTCCATGCCTGCATTATCATGTAGCATTCTCTTCTCCTTTCTAGACTATATAATTTTAATGTTTGTAGTCTTTCCCAGTAGTCAAGGTCCTTAACTTCTTCTATACTAGCTGTACAGGACCTTTGTGCACTCTATTTGTGCAATATCCATTGGATAGTGTGGATACCATATCATATTGCAATATTCAAGTGGACTACGAACATATGTTTTATAAAGCATAATCATGTGTTCAGCTTTTCTTGTTTTGAAGTGCCGTAATAACATTCCCATTTTTGCTTTACATTTTGCCAATAGAATTGCTATTTTATCATTGCATAACATGTTCCTATTCATCATCACACCAAGGTCTTTAACTGCTTCCTTATTTGTGATTGTCTCATTATTAGGTCCCCTATATGCATATAGCTTTCCTTCTCTGTCTCCATAGTTTATTGATTCAAATTTATCAGAGTTAAATACCATCCTATTTACCTCTGCCCAATCCTATACTTTGTTAAGGTCTCTTTGTAGCGCTTTCCTATCTTCATCACAAGTAATTTCTCTACTTATTCTTGTGTCATAGGCGAAACTACTCACTACTGAGTCCTTAACATTACTGTCTATGTCTGCAATCATAATAACAAACAGTATTGCAGCTAACACCGTACCTTGTGGCACACTGGATATTACCTTAGCTTCATCCGATTTCTCATCGTTTGCAATAACTATCTGTTTTCTGTTGCGTAAAAATTCTTTTAACCATCTTCCTACGTTATCCACGGTATTGGGTCTTCTAATTTTCTTCGCTAATATATTATGGTCTACCTTGTCAGAAACTTTTGCAAAGTCTAGATAAACCACATCTGTTTCATTTCCGCTTTTCATATTTTTATATATGTTCTCACGGTGGACTAACAGTTGGGTTTGTGTACTTTTTCTGGGTACAAAACCATGTTGTCCTATATTAAACAAATTATTTTTTATTAAATGTTTCATAATATTTTTCTTCATTACCCTTTCGTACACTTTCATAATATGTGATGTTAGACTCACAGGCCTATAATTACTTGCCTCTAGTCTTGATCCACTTTTGAAAGTAGGTTTAATATATGCTAATTTGTGCTCATCATAAATCTTGCCTGTATCTACACTTTGTCTTAATAATATTGCAAGTGGCTTTGCGATAGAATGAACTACTTTCTTTAACAAAATAGCAGGAACACCATCAGGACCTGCAGCAGCTCCATTTTTAATTTCATTAACAGCCTGCACAATATCAGCTTCATTAATATCTATGTCAGCTAAATATTCACTATATTCGTCCCTTACTTCTGTATCATTATCTTCATTATCAATTCTTCTTTTATTCATCTTTTTCACGTACGAGTATAATAGTTTGGGGATTTGCTTCATATTTACTAGGGTTTTTTCTTCCAAGTACTGTTTTCATTTTCTTTTGATTGTATAATCTTTTGTTCTGCATTTTCTATCTTACTTTTTAGTTCTATAACTTTCCATGCATTTTTTTCTTTTGCAAGACCTTTTTTCCACTTTCTGATTTTCTGGAACAAGATCCTTCTGTCTCTTGGTATGCATGACTGATGTTTACTTTTCTTCTTCGGTATATATTTTTCCACTATTTTCTCTAATATTTTATATAGTATCTCCGTATTTACCCTTATGTCATCACTTACGAAAATGTTATCCCAATCTTTGTTTAATTCTTCATTTATTTCTGACCATTTTATATTTTTACTGTAGAAGTTGTATTTTCCATATCCTTCCCACTTTTTCATTTCTTGCTTATCTCTGTTTTCACTTGCTTTGGAATGGACTGTTAATTCTATGACATTATGGTATGAAATACTCGCATTATAAACTATTATTTCTTTAACATAATTCACCTCGTTCACAAATACTAGGTCTAAAGTATTTTCCTTTCGTGTTGGCAGGTGATTTATTTGTTGAAAGTTGTATTCTAGTAGCATATCTAATAACTTTTCGAATTGCCTCTTATCTTCTGCACTACTATTACTCTACGAAAGGAAAGTTAAAGTCTCCAGATAGGAGAATAGTCCAGTCCTTGTGATTTCTACATATATCATCCAATTTTTCTATTATTAAGTCAAACTCTTTAGTATTAGCGGGTCTATATATATACTATGTTCATTAATTTTTCAGATTAAAATTCTACCGCTATTAGTTCACATTCTGAGTTACTATATTTCTCATATGTTTTTCCTTGTTTTTTGTCTTTCCCATATATTGCGGTTCCCCCTTGATTCCTATTTTTTCTATCATTCCCAGTCTCTTGGGAAAACAAGGTTTCACTTACATTCACTATATCTAATATTTTCTTTTCAATGTGGGTTAGTTCTTCTAAGTACTCTATTTTTCTTTTTGAGTTACTCGTAACTAAACCCTGCGCATTCATCACTATGATGGTTTGTGTGTTTCCCCTTACAATCCTTCATTTAAATATGGGTAATAAAATAACGGGATTTTTCCCAATGGTTCATCATTCCTGTTCAGGTATGTTGTTCTTTTCTTCATTTCCAGAAATTCTGACATTAAAAAATCCACCTTTTCCATAATATTTGATCTTCCTTCTTCATAATTATTCATTTTGTGTCTGAATCTGCAATTTTCTCCGTATCTGCAATATTCTCTTGCATCATAAATACAGTTCTCATCTCTTGAGTTGTATCTTGGAGCTGATGGTTGGAAATATTTTGGTGACACACCATATCGCGGTGATGGCTTGGTTTTTTCTTTCACCTGATATTCTTTGTTCCTCTCTTTATTTGTTTCTTTCTTATTTTGGATTTTATTATTTGATTGATTATTTATTTGATTTTGATTCATGGCTGCAGGATGCACATATTCACATTTTTTGTCGAACTTACATCCTTTTCCTTCTTTTAGGTTTTTGTATATTTTTGGATGTAGATCTCTGCAATCATCCTAATAGCCGTCTAGGCATGCACATTTACCATATATTTCATAGTTGTGACATGCCTTACGATGTTTGTAGTAACATCTTTCTCCGAATCTGCAATTGCCTCTTTTCAAAAGGTTGCAGACTTTGTCTTTCTTGTCTATTTTTTTCCTCTTCCCCATCATTGTTCAAATCTGGGTAGAGCCTCTTCGAGATTTTCTTTTGTGTTGTCATGTTGTAATTTATTTCTTTGTATGTATGCTGCTTGATTGCCACATATGTAGTATCAATGAGTATCTCTGCATCCATACTTTTATCTTGTTCTTTGTTTTCCTTATTTTTTTCTGTCATTTCAGTTTTGTTTACGTCTCTTCCGTTTTCCTCTACTTCTTCTTCCTCTTCCTCTTATTCTTCATCCTCAACTATTTGTACATTCAGTCTTGATTTAATAACATTGTCTATCTATGATAGACATGTTGAGCAAAATATTCTGGTATCTTTTCTCATATCTTGCATTACCTCAGCACATTACCTCAGCACATTGCAGATGCGTCGGAATGTTGCATGCAGCACATTTTCTGATCAGGTTTAGTGGATTAACTATGCTATACCACACCTTACACAGTTTGCATGCTTTTGGCATTCTTTTTCCTATTGCATCAAGTAGGATTTTCCCAATGTTCTCTTTATTCATTTTCTTTGTCGGAATATGTTGATTTATGTATATTTTCTTTATGAGTCTCTTGACCACTTGGATTTTATTTGGAACTTCTTCAATTATTTTCAAGATGTATTCTGATGATTTGTTCCAGTTTGAAGGATCATATCATTCTAATATATCTATGAATGCTTTTGTATCTTTTTGGTTAGGGCTGTTGTTGATCTCATAGATGAGAAATGCCAGCTCCCTTCCTGCTACCTCATCGTATTGCGAATCTGCTGAACGTGCTAAATTTCGCCATTTCTTACCACACTTGGATCTTAATGCCATCTTGATCTGATTTACAGTATTTCACTTGATAAACTAACTTAGTAGACGCTTTATCCTACTATTTTTACACTAATCTTATCACCGACAGTTCACGAACACTTCTAGATACTTCTCGAATTCTAGACGTATGTTAAACGCGTGATATCTGTTGATTAATCAGACTGTGCGCGGGAACGTCTCACCAAGAGAGTGAGAGAGAGAGAGAAATGATGAAATCTTCTTATAGGGATACTCCAGAAATTAAGGAGACAGCAAGCACTACTACTTCATTCATCATGTAACGGCTAACGTAAGGATGAAACCTTTGTGCTGAAAACCTCCAAAGTTAAAAGATCCCTACAACTACATATACATCATACATGAGCATCATACTAACCGCCTTACGCACATAAAATGCTCACCCTCATACTCCCTCAGCTTCTTGTGAACGCGCCAACATTTCTACAAAAATAGAGCGCTCTTCAGAACTTTTCTCATCTGTTCCTTCCATGACTTCCTAATTGACTTCCTTTTTCGCAGCCTCTGTTCTCATACACTTTTTTTCGTAGCTTTTCTCGTGGCAGGAATCTTGGAACCTGTATACAAAGTCATTCAATTTACTTTAGGCTTTAGTGACACGTTTCTCGTCAGGTTTGTTCCCAGTTTACTCTCATCCACTTCCAGTTTCATTGAACAACTGCAATCAACTTACGTAAAGAAGAGACTCCAACAGCAACTTCGTAAATCATATTCATATTCCTCTTTTTCTTAGCCACACTTCATGTTTCACAACTTCTGGAGGGAAGACTCTCACCTACTGCCATTCTTCCAGCAAATAGAGCGTATTAACATTTATCACTCCGTCTTCATGAGCCCCATTTTGTTTCTTAGTCTTATTTTGGATGACATTTTGTTTAAGATTCTCTTATCAGCACTTAATATGAGCGAACCACAATGCTTGAATCACATTCTAGTAAATTCTGCGTAGACTTATTTACCCCAAAAGTTCACCTCCGAGCATGTGGTTATAGTGCCATTTATGGAACTATACGCTAATCACATTAACCTACATTATATCCTATCTCTAGAAGTGACAGGATATAATTCTCTTTGGTTATATATCTTGTTTTGAATGCTACATCAAGCTAGATTTTCACTGTTGTCATATGTAAAAATACTTCCAAATTGACATATGTTGTTATAAGAAAACAGACCTGCTACAACTCCCTATTGTCTTCTATTGCTGAAAAGTTAATGGAGAACAAGCCGTTTCGCGCGAACGTTTCCTTAAGCGCTGAAACCTTTTATGAGCTTCGATACTTTTTCATAGATAAATAAGTTACATCAAATGACACCGTTTAGCACATAATCGTTGTGGATCCCGACCCAAATACCTACTCCGCCCTATTTCCCAGTGGACCAGTTAAGCACCTGCTACCTGCAGGCCACGCCGGAATATTATAGTGTACGAGAAGAGAGAGAGAGAGAGAGAGAGAGAGAGAGAGAGAGAGAGAGAGAGAGAGAATGAACTTTCAATATTGCTGTACTAAGACAAAGAAGTATTTATTTCGTATTGAAAAGTAAGTGATTTTTTTCATAATATTAGCCATCAGTTCTCGAAATAGAATTGTATCAAATAGTGAAAGTCTTTAGGTATCACAGGTGATTCCTGACAAAGCGAATATCTGTTACAACTTGCAGTCAACCATCCACTTCACATTATCACTAATAAGGCTAATAAGTGTTCACGTTTAGATTTCGACGTATTCATTGGCGATGTCATCAAGTACTCGAAACTAATTGTAAAGCGTAGCAAGGAATGACAGAGAGGTCTTTGTCAATGAAGAAGGTATAGTACCCTAATGTGTAGACGGACCGATAGACGGATAGAATATCTTAACCAGTGAATGCTCTTTCTTGCGTTCTCTCCGACTCCTTTCCTCTCCACTTCAGTTCTGTCCAACAAAAAACGAATAACAACCACATGATATAATACTTAGACCAGGGGTTTTCAATCGGGAGTACGCCAAGGGTTTGTCAGGGGTTTACGCGCTCTCCATGGCACTCGAATGAACGTTAGATGCCGACCCTCAATGTGCTTTAGCAAAAACTGTTCCTTGGCCAACTAGGATAGTTAATGGAAACAGTTTCAGCCATTTCATTAACTACCTTGGCAGCTGATGTAATAAAAATGTATTTTGTTTTTGCAGCTCAGTCCATCCCCTTGAAACTTTACTGCATAGCCAGAGGTAAATAATTATAAAAAAATTTTCTTTATTTTTCATGCAATTCTGTATGTTTACAATATTATTAGTGAAGTCAGGAGAGTTACGTATTTACTTCCCATTTGTACAGTTTTTTCTGAGTCGGTTTTGTTTTCCACGTTATACAATGTAAAAGGGGTACATTACTGACATTATAAATACCCGAAAGGGTACGTGGGAGGGAAAGGTTGAAAACCTCTGACTTAGACCAACAGAAACGAAGAGAATTTGAAGAGTAAACTTCCACACCGCTCCCGTCCTCACTTGGTTCTGGGATCGAACTCTGATCCACTCGGTGAGACGCTGACGTAGTATGTCTTGAGTTGATGTTATTATTACTCTTGATGTTATTATTGACCCATCTGTAACCCTAGTTGGGAGGAGAATTTTACAAGCCTGGCTGCACCTTATAGTGGGCGGTGAGATACCCACACACAAGTTCCTCGTTGGACGAGTGATTTACGTGCTCGACTTCCGATTCGGCAGTCGCGAGTTCGACTTCCCGATCTGCCAACGTTGAATCAGAGGAATATACTTCTGGTGATTAGAAATTCATTTCTCGATATAATGTGGTTCGGATCCCACAATAAGCCGTAGGTCGCGTTGCTAAGTAACCAGTTGGTTCCTAGCCACGTAAAAATATCTAATCCTTCGGGCCAGCCCTGGAGAGCTGTTACTCAGCTCAGTGGTCTGGTTAAACTACGATATACTAAACCACACACACACACACACACTCAGATGTACAGACAGTATTTTATTATATGTGTATTCACGTGTTACTAAAAGAATGACGACACTAAAGCGAACTACGCGTGCCATGAAAATTTAAGTAACTGCAAGGATGACGGGGAGAAATACTTAAAAAAAAACATGACTCACCATAATGAAAATCATAACCCGACCAGTTATGAGCACGCGATAAAAATAGCCAAGAGCAATAAGTCAGCAGTCCCATTTGCTCAAGACTTTAATGCTCGATTTAATTAACGAAGAAGGACGTCACCTCTGTTTGGTTCATTTTCTTCAGTAGCTAAGCGCAGTGATCGTTGAACGTGGCTATTTCCGCCTGGCAAAACCAGCCTAATGGGAACGGGTCGCCGGCTCGGTTCTTCTTGCAAATACGAAACATGAAATCAGAATTATTTGGTAACATGGACGAAGGAATCACTCTGTTGGCCAGTCATCATTAACAACTGTCGTGTTTACACTGGATAAATTACACCTAATAATTGCAGGTTAGAATGGATTTTTTACTATTTTTGGAATATGTTCCTTTTGTTTTAACAGATATGAAAACAAGAAATTCTTTGAAAACTGTAATGGTGTATAATTGGTCATTAAAGCGAGTTATACAATTCATGTTAGAAGTAAACTATCAAATGATAGTTCATATACGTAATGCGTTCACATACTCACATACAGTAATGCACACACACACACACACACACACACACACACACACATATATATATATATATATATATTATATATTATAATTATATATATATATAATATAGATATATAATATATATATATATATATATACTATATATATATATATATATACTAAATATACATATATTATAATCACAGGGACATATTTTTTTACGCTAAACTTTACCACAGGGAAAGCGAAGCACTGGGTGTCGCTCCTGACCAGTTTCGACTTTATATCTGATTAGCTCCTTTTCAGAGGACTGATACATAGTGGTAGAAATTTTATATATAATATATATATATATATATATATATTATATATATATATATATATATATATAACTATATATATAATGAATATATATATATGTATATATATATATTATAATATATATATATATATAATATATATATATATATATATATATATATATATATATATATGTGTGTGTGTGTGTGTGTGTATGTATGTATGTATACACACATGTACGTGTAAGATATGGCTCTGCAAATTCTTCCTCTCCTACTTGGAAACTTTTACGCGATCTGAGTGCGAGAGTGTTCATTATTTCACGGTAATATAATCCTTTAAGAGTAAAAGTGTCGTTTTCATTAGCCTCTAAAGATGCTCAACTACAAGGGCAATTTCCACCCTCCAAAATGACGTCTGTAATCAAAACCATTGGCACACCCCATGATTAAGATATAAATTTTGGAGTTACCAGTCTCAGTCTTGTATATTATCCTAGAGTGATCATATAGAAGATGAAACGTTGTATAAATGCCCACGAACACTTGTACGACAAGGCATGGGAATGGCTATCTGATCTTGAACATGTTCGCTAAAAGCAAGGATAACTTAACCTAACGTAATTAATCTTACCCCATTTGCATTATACTGCTCACTATGCTGAAATTGATGTAAGCCACGAAGAACTGTGCACCTTTTTTATTCGCCGCAGCAAAATCCCTCATAAAACACGTTTTGGCTAACCCCCCTCCCCCCTCCCGCCTCCACCTTTCCAGTGCTTCAGGTGAAGTCCTCCTATTTTCTCCTAAGAACATCCACAATAAAAGATCGCTGTTTGTGTAATTTTCACATAAATTCATGACAAATCATCGGAATATGTAACATCGAGGAAATGCTGTATGTATAACATATCGTTCGCTGTCAAAAACACTGTATTGAGAGTGATTGAAGCAAGTTAGGGAGTAGAGAGGAGATAAGTGGAGAGGGAGATTTATGAGAGCAACACGAAAGAGAGATGGCTCTCTGGAGCCTGAAGCCTCAATGAAACATTGCTCTTGGTACCTGCATCTCGCCCCTACCACCGTAATACTTCTTCGAAGCCTTTGTTCACGAACCTGTTGCATTTACTTTATTCGTTTCATAAATCCAATAGTCTGAAGATACGTACTATTCCTTCCATATAATAAAAAGCTAAGACTAAATTTTATAGAGAAATAGGTGGAATTTTCGTCTTAAAATTCAGCTTTATTTTTTCTTTCTCGTCCCTTCTTATACTTTGATTTCTCTCATTATCATTCGTCCTCGGTCTTACGCTAATTTCATGCCATTCCTGCTCTGCTGGATATGCATGCCGTGCATGCAAAGTGGAGGAAGGGTTTTCCGAGGCGTAAACCAAACGTTGGGGACAGAGACCTGGAGTGTGCAAATGAGCTTCCCGGGTCTTCCATATTTCGCTTTTATAGCCACACACAGACTATTCATAAGCAGAATGTTTGAGTCCCTTGGGAGAGACCGATCAAAACTCGCGTCATTTTAGGATTTGTCTACTTTTTTTTTCACTGTTTAATGAAATGAATACACGTCATTTTTTATATCGACCCTTTATTACTTTGTTTAGTTTCTTAAATGAATACCGTGCTCCCTCAAATTTGCAATTTTTACCCTAAGTGAATACTTGTATATCCTAATTTTATGTGTGGCATTTTTGTTTTAAATACTTATTTTTCCTCTTAAATGAATACCGTATTCCCTCAAATTTTCAGCTTTTATTCTAGGTGAATACTTGCATACGTATCCTTATTTTGTCTATGGCATTTTTTAACATTTCTTATTTCTTTTAAATACTTAATATCAGATTAGTAGAAAAGATTCCATTTGTCAGAAAAAAACTGTATAGCCTGAGATTTATTTGAGAAACTGAATTGATTATTAATAGTATTAACATTATAAATGACGTCTCCGATGTTCTGAGCTTTGAAAAGAATATTATTAATATTTTTTCCATCGATAGCTACAAATATATAGAGCTTTGATTCATTTAATAATGGCACATTCATTGACATGTATGTTTCATGTGTGGTACTCAATCAAATGACAAATCTTTTATTATATGGAATTGACAAACTTCAGCCGTTGTCAAATTAATTCGCAGATTTAGATGACATGAGAATGGCAGCAATGGCTCCGTCGAAAATTACAACAAATGGCGTGCTCGCTCGCGACTTGTCCCTCTTACGAAAGCCAAATTCAGGCAATTGGCGTCCCGTGCCTGTTGAAAATATATGAAAACCAGTAGTTTTCACAGGCAATCAATCCAGTCCCTCTCTAATGAAAAGATGAATCAGGAAAGGTGAAGAGTGGTGAGGCCAAAGAAGTTTCTACTTAAGTAGATTATCGATGTTCTTGTGCTAGAAAAATAATTAGGTAATTAGTCAATATATATGTTACGGCCATTTGCCAAATTGGTCATTTTACAAAAATTGCCGGCCATTATGCAAAAGGACCAAATTCCTGGTCATTTTGCAAAATGACCTAAATTTCTCAACATTTTGCAAAACGACCAAGATTTTGGTCAGTTTACAAAATCATCGTTGGTCAGTTTACAAAATGTCCATACAGCAAGCAGCCAGATGGAAAAAAAAGAGCGAGGGAATGATAAAACGTAGTGAACATAACTAATTTTATTAATTTTCAGAAAATACAACTTTCAAATACATCAGAACGTATAAAGGTTTAGCAAGTAACTAGTTGAATGCACACAAAGTACTACGTTGGTCGTCTTCTCCTGGCTTTCAGCCGTGCCTTACGACAACAGTGTCACCAGTCAGCTCCCATTACTATTGTGGAGAGAGAAAATGGGGGGACGGGGGGGGGGGAGGGGGGGGGGGATAATAAGTGTATGATCGACAATTAGGGTTGACAGTACGATTACCCTTAGTGAGAAACGAGTAAATGAACCAATATTATAAGTGAATGAAAAGCTTTTTTTTCATCTGGCTGCTTGCTGTCTGGAGATTTTGTAAACTGGCCAAAATCTTGGTCGTTTTGCAAAATGTTGAGAAATTTAGGTCATTTTGCAAAATGACCAGGGAATTTGGTCCTTTTGCATAATGGCCGGCAAATTTTGTAAAATGACCAATTTTGCAAAATGGCCGTAACATATATATATATATATATATATATATATATATATATATATATATATATATATATATATAATTTATAGATATATAAATATCTAATAAAAGGAGCCCATAAAAACACCAAAATATAGAGAGAGAAATACTATATTTCAGAGACTGCTGTCTTCCTCTTCAGGTAGATGAATGAGAAAAGTTACAGAAAAGGTGGTATTTATACCAAGAGGTCCATCCACAGGTAAGCCAATTTAGGTCACTCCCGCTGATTATCTTCCTTTAATCTTCATAAGCATCGGTTGAATGCAAACCTTGTCGACGATATCTGAGCCCTATGCTCCCTTTGAGATATTCATTACCTGCCTCTCTTTAATCAAGGGCGATTCCATTATTTGACTCTTGTACCAGCAGTTGCTGCTATGAATTATACATGACAAATTCCAGTTTATACTATGGTTATGTTCATTTATATGGTTGAAAATAGCTGAGTTCTGCTGTCCATACCTAACTGACTGTGCTGTATTAATCTCTAGGGAAGTGATTTTCCTGTAAATCTGATGTAAGATTGGTCACAGTCCAGGCATGGGATTTCGTAAACGCCTGTGTCCTTGGGGGATGTCTTTTGTTGGACGTTAATCAGGGATTTGGCTAAGGTATTTGGGTAAGTAAATGCAAAAGGGTTAGATTTTCGGAGGGTCTGGATTAAGACGGTGACCCAGACCCTCCGAAAATCTAACCCTTTTTGCATTTACTTACCCAAATACCTTAGCCAAATCCCTGATTAACGTCCAACAAAAGACATCCCCCAAGGACACAGGCGTTTACGAAATCCCATGCCTGGACTGTGACCAATCTTACATCAGATTTACAGGAAAATCACTTCCCTAGAGATTAATACAGCACAAACAGTCAGTTAGGTATGGACAGCAGAACTCAGCTATTTTCAACCATATAAATGAACATAACCATAGTATAAACTGGAATTTGTCACGTATAATTTATAGCAGCAACTGCTGGTACAAGAGTCAAATAATGGAATCGGCCTTGATTAAAGAGAGGCAGGTAATGAATATCTCAAAGGGAGCATAGAACTCAGATATCGTTGACAAGGTTTTTTTTCAATCGATGCTTACGAAGATTAAAGGAAGATAATCAGCGGGAGTGACCTAAATTGGCTTACCTGTGGATGGACCTCTTGGTATATATACCACCTTTTCTGTAACTTTTCTTATTCATCTACCTGAAGTGGGAGACAGCAGTCTCTGAAATATAGTATTTCTCTCTCTATATTTTGATATTTTTATGGGCTCCTTTTATGAGATGGAATTCTGTTATAACAGAACATTTTTACCTGTCATATATATATATATATATATATATATATATATATATATATATATATATATATATATATATATATATATATATATATATATATATATATATATATATATATATATATATATATATATATATATATTTATATATATGTATATATATATATATATATATATATATATATATATATATATATATATTATATATATACTTCTGGTTTATCAGCTAATTGATCACCTCGACCACGATGCCTACTTTTCTGATAGCGCCTTCTATATTTGTGCGTGGGATCCCAGCACATACAAACATATAGCGCCTCAGTGGCCTGGTTGGTTTGGTGTTTGCTTCTCACCTCGGTGGTCGCGGGTTCGATTCTCGCCCATTCCATTGAGGAGTGAGAGATGTGTATTTCTGGTAATAGAAGTTCACTCTCGACGTGGTTCGGAAGTCACGTAAAGCCGTTGGTCCTGTTGCTGAATAACCGCTGGTTCCATGCAACGTAAAAACACCATAAAAACAAACATACAAACATATACGCACACTGACATGGTATAGACAATATGTAAGTGTATTCATGAGTGACAAAAATAACTACGACACTAATGCGAAACACATGTCAAGAAAATTTTAACAAACTGCCAGGGTGACGGGAATAATTACTTAATGAAACATAAATCACCATAATAATGAAAATAATAACGCAACTGGCTGTGAACGCGCGGTAAAAATAGCAAAGAGTAATAAATCAGCAGTCCCTTTTGCTCAAGACTTTGATGTTCGATTTGATTAACAAATGAGTACATCACCTGTGTTTGATTCCTCTTTCTTTAATAGCTTTATTAGAGCTTCACCACCAACCGCAGTGATCGTGTTAACGCTGCTATTTCCTCCTGGAAAAACCAGCTTAATGGGGGCGGGTCCTTCTTGGAAATATACAACATTAAATCATTTGCTAACGCAAATCAGAATTAATTGCTAACAGAGATGGAGGTATAATCCTGTCGGTCTGTCATCGTTAGCAACGATCGTGTTTACACCGGATAATTACTCCTAATAATTGCTGGTTGCAATTGATGCTGATTGCATGAAAACTACATTTGGCTATTTTCGGGATATGTGCCCATTGTTTTTTACAGAGGTATGAAAATAACGAATTCTTTGAAAATCTGTAATGGTGTTTAATTGGTCATTAGGGTATATCATACGGTTCATGTTGGAATAAACTGTTGAATGCGCAAACTTGCGCGCATGCACGCTTAAACACAATAATTATGTATGTATATATATATATATATATATATATATATATATATATATATATATATATTGGTAGCTACATAGTGGAAAAAATTTAATGTATAAATGCTAGATGGACAGCTCAAATATTTAAACCTGACAGGTAGCATATTCTTTGTAAATTTCTGCAACCATGTATCAGATCTCAGTAAATGGCTTAGCTGAAATGTCGAGTTTTTTTATCTTCCCTGAGTTGAAGTTTTATTAAAAAAGAAATATATATATATATACTCATATTCATAAAACTTTAACTGAACCGTTTCCTATTATATGTGATGGCCCTAGAAAAGGAAAAAACAAAACAAAAATAACCACTGTAATACTCAAACTTCAACCGCAGAATCACGGAAGAAACCTTTGCAGACAGAAATTCAACCTTACCTTGAGGCATCCCGCACATTCACCCTCTACTAAATCAGCTCTTTAAAGCAAACCAGTGTCACGCCCTAAGATTGAATTTCTTTCTGCAAAGGTTTCGTCCATGATTCTGCGGTTAAAGCTAAGCTTTAACCGCAGATGGCTATTTTTGTTGTGTTCTCCCTTTTCTAGAGCCATCACATAGTATAGGAAACGGATCACTTTGGTACATATGCAAGCCCAACGAACACTCGTGGGACGAAGTTCGTTAGTGGCTATATTATCTTAGAAATACTTGCTTAAACCCGCTTTACCTAACCTAACATGTTCATTTTTCTTCAGCAGCGGTATACTTCCCACTATGAGATATAAACCACCAAGCACGGCTTATCATTTGTCATACGTTATAGCAGAATCCCGCACAAGAAAAGCTTCAGCAATTTTCCTATTTTACAGAAACTAAAAGATACGTGAATACAAGTTGAGATACTCGCAATCTCTTTTCTCCTCTGATCATCCACAGTAACATCATATGTGATGTATGTAATTTTCACCCATATACTATGACGAGCCATCGGAATAAATAGCAAGGGGAGGGGTGGGGAAAACTTTTTCCATATCTTTCGCTGTCAGAAACATTGTTTTGAGACTGATTCAGGAGAGTTAGGAAAGAGCGAGAAAGAGAATTGGAGAGGGAGATTTACGAGAGCAACGAGAAAGGGAGGTGACTTTCTGGAGCCTGAATGAAACTATGTTTTTGGTACTTACATCAAGCATTTCATGGCCAACTCCCTGCCCCTCGTAATAATTCTGTTCGAAGTTTTCGTTTGCGAAGCTGTTGCCCTTGTCGTATTCGTTTCATAAAACTCAACCGTCCGGAGCTAAGTTAAGTTAAGTATTTCTTAATTTAACCAGACCACTGCGTTGATTAACAGCTCTCCTAGGGCTGCCCCGAAGGATCAGATATTTTTACGTGGGTAGGAACCATTGGTTACTTAGCAACGAGACCTACAGCTTATTGTGGGATCCGAAGCACTTCGAGAAATCAATTTCTATCACCAGAAATAAATTCCTCTGATTCCACGTTGGCAGAGTGGGGAATCACCGTCTGGAGCTACGTACTATTCTTACTATAAAATGGAAATCTAAGGTTGGATTTTAGAGATAAGTAAACGAAACGTTCATTTACAAATTTAGTTTTCGTTTCTTGTCTCTGTTCTCATTTCTTACCATTTGACCTCTCTCATTACCATTCGTCCTCGGCCTTACGCTAATTTCACGCTCTTCCTCCTCTGCCTCGATATGCATGTTGTGAATGGAAAGTGACAGGGATTTCCAAGGAGCAAACCAACCACCGGGGACAGAGATCAGTAGTATGCAAATGAGCTTTCCTGATCTTCCATATTTTGCTTTTATAGCGACGCAGAGCATCTTCATAAACCCGGTGTTTGAGTCGCTTGGGAGAATCTGATCAAAGTATCGTCCTTTTAGGTTTTTCCCGTGGTTTACAGTCTTTAGTGAAATGAATACTTGTTTTTTCTTATATTGACTATATTAACTTTTTAATTTCGTATAATTGAATGTCATTTTTCTTTATATTTTCTTCTTTTACTCTAAATTTTTACTTGCACATCATTTTGTCTATCGCATTTTTTTGCGTTTTTTAACTCTTGTTAGATAAACACTTGTTCCTTAAAGTAATAATATATCTTACTCTACCATTACGTTCGCTTTCAGATTAATAAGAAAAATTACTTCCATTTTCAGACAAAATTGAGATGCCTGAGATTTAGCTGGAGATGATGAATTGATTATTGATATCGTAAAACATCGTCTCTAATGACAAATTTATACGATGGATAAAACGTTGTTCTCTATACATGGAACTACATAGACACGACAAAATCCTCCTCTATGTAAATTTGTTTTGCTGCATTCAGCAGCTCCATTATTTCCTAAATTGTTTTCCTCGAAATTACTTTTTATTATCATAAGTGTTAATTTTTTACTGTCTCTTTTAACTGGCGCTGAATTTTCCAACATTTTTTTTTTCTGTCCGTGCCAGCAGATAAAGGCATTCCTTACATTCTTACGTTGCTAATATTCAGTCAGTATATAAACTGATTTCCATCCATGATTCTAAATTGAGTTCTCTCTCTCTCTCTCTCTCTCTCTCTCTCTCTCTCTCTCTCTCTCTCTCTCTCTCTCTTTCTAAAGTCGAACCCTTTAGATAAATCTGGCAAGCCTGGATGACGTATCTTTGTCTTCATCTTTCTTGATCTTTTATTATAGAAAAATCTGATATTGAAGCGAATGGAAGCCATCTACATTCTCTCTCTCTCTCTCTCTCTCTCTCTCTCTCTCTCTCTCTCTCTCTCTCTCTCTCTCTCTCTCTCTCTCCAGATAAAATGTCTCGGTCTTGAACGTGAATTATTTATGCAAAAATTCACGAAAAATGTTTGATCTCTCTCATCTCGTTTTAAATGGGGAAAGGAAAAGTCTCTATAGGTCTACGACATAGCTATGTATTCCTTTAATAAAAGTGGGTTATTTTAGTAAGTTAGTAAGAGGTTGTTATTTTTCATGCTTTGGAGCGTCAGATTTTGTTAATAGAAGCTGGGTTTGATTACTTCAGCCTCTCCTAGGTCACAACCGTTGTGAAGGATCTTCATTGTAATACTTCTCACGATGGTTGATAATTTTAAACTGAAGAATCTTTATGATGTTTTGTATAAAAATGTGTTAAATCCATTGTGATGTATGTTGGAAATTCATCGATAAAAACGATGTCTATACTTAACACACATTCACTTCCACTTCTCTTCACGATGCTTCATGTGTATGGAACGATTTGGGATTCCGAAGAAAGTCTGACTTAGTCGATCTCTCCATGTGCCACGAAAAAAAAAAAATACTAAATTAACTGGAATGTATTCATTGATGACATTTTCACCATATAGAGTAGCTCCTTCTCCCCCATAAGAAAGCCTCAATATGATATGGAGGTTATGGTAAATGACATTGTCAGTCTGTAGTAAGGTATTAAATGAAAAACGTAATTTAATTTGCTGGATTTGGTCGATGACGATGATATTGTTAGTCCATACCCTCCAGAAAATTAAAGCTCTTATTATATTTGAAAGCTTAGGTTAATGCCATTGGTGAACCTTAACACGCCATAAATAAAAATTTAATTCAACCCGAAAACTTGGTTAAGTTAGTTGTCAGTCAGTGAGTGCCATTGCCACAAAAAGGCACTCCGAACACGATTTGAAGATTTCGAAGATCTGCAACGTCAGTGGGAAGAAGGTCGGTTATATCGGTTTTACGTGCGATTAAGGTTGGCGGAAATAACTTGCTATATCAATAGGTCTTTGAAACTATAACCACTAAGTCGCTATATCAATAGTTCTTTGAAACTATAACCACTAAGTCACTATATCAATAGGTTGAAACTATATCCACTAAGTCACTCCATGCAATGAACATCATTTCCGCAGCAGCTCTCTCTCTCTCTCTCTCTCCTCTCTCTCTCTCTCTCTCTCTCTCTCATGTAGACTGATTTCTGTTTATTTATTCCCGGGGACAATCACAAAGCACAATATAGGCACGTAATGATAACACTCAAAGCATGGTGGTTCACAGGCACAGTTTGACAAAAATAATCATTGACATTTTACAACCGCTTTGCCGTTATTCCCATAGTCTTCCTCTGGAAATACAGAAATTATGTTATTGGGAACATACTACTATGATTATCCCAGTAGCGCCAGCGCCAGAGTTAGTTATTTTCTTGAGTTAAAAATTTTTTAGATCACGATTTTTTCGACATTATTAATTTAGTGATCAATCACAAGTAATAGCTCATTTGTATGAAGCCTCTTTCATAATAGAAAAACAACTCGGAATAGGCACTTCAATATAGTTTATTTTACAAAATATAATATTTTAATGGCCTGTTGGCTGAAAATGACGTCCCAGCTTTCTGTAGTGTATACTAAATACATAGGTGAAAGTTGCGCCATATAAATCTTGTTCACAATTATTGTATTTTAGTGGAAAATACAAGTGGAGTTATTTAGCCTAAGAATGTGCTTCATTTTAGCTATTATAATTAAAATCGTATCCTACAGAGCCTCGTAATCATTTGCCTCACGTCAAAATTAGCTCACGCATCATCGACGCCGTATTTCTTGTCGAAAATCCAATTCTTAGTCACTTGTTTCAAGTTAAAGGGAAATATCTGGCCCTTTCAGTTAAAATAATCCTGTGTTAAATGCTAAATAAAATGTCCATAACAAGGAAATTGCAAGTGAGCCATCTCTCTCTCTCTCTCTCTCTCTCTCTCTCTCTCTCTCTCTCTCTCTCTCTCTCTCTCATAAAATGTCTTATGGTGTTCTCCGTGTCAGAAAGAGCGCTGCATTTTTACAAGATTATCCAATTTCGAACGAACCACGATTTAAGTCTTGAAAGCAGGCCCTTGAAAAAAACTTTTTTCGGAATTTTTAATTGTTTGAAGTTACATGTCCATTAATTTCTTTTTAAGAATTAATATTTTGTAAAAGGAGATGTAATATATGTATAGAAAATAAACCTCCTCCTCCTCCTCCTCCTCCTCCTCCTCCTCCTTCTTCTCCTCCTTCTCCTCCTAATTTGTCCTTACTTCCCTGTTGTATTCTTTTATGCCTGTCTCCACTATCTATATCTTTCAGAAACAAGTAAAATGTTAACGCTCCATAAGACGTCCTTTATTCTTCCATTCTGTTTGCCAGTGCCTAAATATGCTTCATACCACCACTGAAACTCAACCGGATAAAATTGATGTCTTCCAGTAAACTCCTAATTCTTCTCTCTTCAGTGATAACCAGTGCTTAAGTCTTTTCCTGATAATTGCTCTCAATTAAGGATTATTTGATAGAGTTTATTGTTATCAGAAGACTGAAGAACTGGTTATCATTAAACAGAGAAGAATTAGGAGTGTACTGGAAGACATAAATTTTCTTAAGTTGAGTTACTGCGGTGGTATAAGTTAAGTATATCTTAGTTTTACCACATCACTGAGCTGATTAGCAGCTCTTCTAGGCCTGGCCCGAAGGATTAGATATTTTTACGTGGTTAGGAACCAATTGGTCGCTTAGCAACGGGACCTACAGCTAATAGTGGGATCCGAACCACATTATAAGGAGAAATGAATTTCTATCATCAGAAATAAATTTCTCTGATTCCGCGTTGGCCGAGCCGAGAATCGAACTTCGGACCACCGGATTGGTAGCCGAGCACGAAAACCACTCGTCCAACTATGATCTACTGTGGTGGTATAAAGTATATGTCCTCTCCTATCGAAACTACTAAAGTTCCCTTTTATTTTTAAATGATGCAACAGCAATGATTAATTTCTGTAAAACCACTTGCACTGAAATTATAATGATATTCATTTCTCTTTTTATATTGAGCACTACTTTTGTATTTTACTGAACTTTATGTTAGGTTCCACTTGCCTCTCATCCCTGTCTCTACAGGTCATAACATCGACGCATTTCGACCACGATAATGCGATGATGTTACCTCCTTGACGGGTGATGGTAGTTCTTATATTGGCAATAACAGTGTCTTTCTTCCTTAAAAAATAGTGGTCTTTCGTTAGTGCGACATCAGTCCCTCTTGTGCTTTGCCTTTTAAGGAAGTCTTTGATTGGTGCATCGTTATATATTACACGGTAATCTGTCATTATCTGCCGTAGGGGGGTAGTTCCGTCTGTGGACCCCATGCGGTGCACTGTATTCATTACTTAAGGTTCTTTGCAGCGTGCCTTCGGCCCCTAGCTGCACCCACTTTCGTTCCTTTTACTGTACCTCCTTTCATATACTCTTTCTTCATATTACTTTCCACCCTCTCCTAACACTTGATTCATAGTGCAACTGCTGTGAGGTTTTCCTCCTGTTACATCTTTCAAGCCTTTTACTGTCAATTTCCATTTCAGCGCTGAATGACCTCATAGGTCCCAGTGCTTGGCCCTTGGCCTAAATTTTTTATTCAACTCAACTCAACCCTTCTTTGTTACCGATTCCAGTAAACTTTAAGCTGAGTAACTTTGACTGTCGTTATATGAACTGTTCATTTGCCTTCAGGAGAGAGAGAGAGAGAGAGAGAGAGAGAGAGAGAGAGAGAGAGAGAAGAGAGAGAGAGAAGGGAAAAACTAGTTTAAAAACCAACAACGCCCTTCAGGCTTAGTTTTTATTCTAAGGAAAAATTCCAAGAATGTAATTCGATAAATAGTGTTAAACACCATCAACTTCTCTTGGAAGTAAAGGGTTCCTTTGACCTGACTTTAATCAAGTTTCGCTTTTTTTTTCTTCGAGTAGGATTTTAAACTTTCTGTTTAATCTTCGGAGTGTGTTGCATCTTTTTTAAAGGTTCCTAAAATACAAAACTTAATCTTGATATTTGCTCACGCTCTTACAAAACACATTTTACCGAATAGTGCATTTTCATCGTGATAGGCTAAACAGTTTAGGGTTTATTCAGAGTGAATGTTTATTTTTGTAGCATAAACATTGGTGGAGAGAAAATCTAGCATCCTTAACTAGCCCAGACTGGATGGAGGCATGTGAGATGAAGTTAATTTTAACTCAAAACGAGGCGATAACCCCACCTCTGGTAATGTGAAGGATTGCATAGATGTGGAAAACTGGAAGGAAGGAGAAGGAATTGAAAGGACTGATTTACTTGTCATCTTTTCTTGCCTTTTTTTATATATAACATTTATTCTTAAATAAATCTAGTATGCATCAGGCCTTTCTCTCCTTGTACAACTTGACCCTGAAAATTGAACTTACACTGGTCCCATCCCTGTTGTCAGTAACATTTCTTCATCTTATTTCTTATCCAGACAAGAACGCATAACAGCGAGACTAAATGAACATTCTTTAATTTCTCTTATTAATATCAGATAAAGTTATTGCTCATTTAATACTATTCCAACTGTACACACCCTCTGCATCACATCCGTATCTATTTCATTATATGCTATTGATCAGTCACAATAGTCGCCTTTACGCGTTAACTTCTCACACAGCTAAAACTCAGCAAATACATGATTCAAGCATGAGCTTGTATTTTTTCTTGTTACCTATCCACACTGATCCTTTCTTGTCACAATACTCTTTTCGGGCTTGCGTCACTAATATCGCTCCCATGTGTTTAAAGAGTGGTATAAACACACAGTTTTTACAGCCTCCCCGATTACCTATCCTTTTATACAGCGGTGCCACTGTTGCGCTCACGGCTTCCTTTGTAGCCTTTTCCTCATCGGGATATACTATACACGTCCTTGTCATCTTCGGAGCTGTACCCGTTTCACGATGAAACAGCATGTAAGTTTTATCCTCGTCAATAGCTGGTATTCAAAAATTCTGCAACATCCCCTTTATTGCAACCTGCAGGCATCTTTAAGGCTATTTAGCTCTTTCAGTATTCAATTCTACCTTTTGTTGGCTTGATACTTAGGGAGCATGATTAGGATCATATTTAGTGTTTAATCTCCAGAAATAAGCATTTTTAGCATTATTAGAGACTATGCCAAACTTACGCGAAAATTCACCTTGCACGGGGTGTCTGGAACCTAACCTCGCGTAAGTTCGGAGTATGACTATATGAATATATATATATATATATATATATATATATATATATATATATTATATATATATATATATATATACACTCCGAACTTACGCGAGGTTAGGTTCCAGACACCCCCGTGCAAGGCGAATTTTCGCGTAAGTTTGGCATAGTCTCTAATAATGCTAAAAATGCTTATTTCTAGAAATTAAACACTAAATATGATCCTAATCATGCTCCCTAAGTATCAAGCTAACTTTTAATTGAAATTAAAGTTATTGTAATTCAATTTAAAAGTTAGTTTAATACATTGCCCTAAAAAAAAGAAATAAATGGTTGACTAAAAATGTAGGAGAGTGTGAGGATTATCTATACTATTTCTCTCTTCCCCTTCCCACCGATCTATTTTTAGAAGTCTTCTCAACCTGGTTTTAAGAACTTTTTTCTGTCTCTTTCTCTTTGTTCTGAAATTCCTTTTCATGAACAATCAGTGCTTTTTATTTTAATGCTTACAACTTTTAGTTATGTGAATGTGTTTTAGAATGGCGCATTTACATTTCGTACACGGTACAGGTAAAATTAGATCAATTTAAAATTATCTACTGAACAAGTAAAGACGTACAGAGAAATAGACTACGAGAGAGAGAGAGAGGTTTCCGTACTTGAGAGAGTGAACTTATTCATGAACCATTACAGAGAGAGAGAGAGAGAGAGAGAGAGAGAGAGAGAGAGAGTTATGTAAGAAGCTAATCGGCAACACTCCCCCATCCTGTCATATTAAATTGACATATTTGACAGCTTTGCCTTTGAGCTTCTCTTCAACAACTAAACGAAAGATAATGGAAAGGTTTTGTTTATTTGAAATACATCACATACAGATTTCCTAATTACAGTTATATTATTATTTTTATTATTGTTATTATTTGAAAATGAGTGCTTATTATTATTAGGTAAATCATTTATTTATTATACAAAACGAATAACCATTGACATGTATCGTAAGAATTCTTTCATCTCAATAAAAGAGAGAGAGAGAGAGAGAGAGAGAGAGAGAGAGAGAGAGAATTATTATTTTACAAATGAAAGATTGAAAACTTATAAACACTTTTGCAGGATTCGCAAATGTTCACGTGTCTGTGATGAACTCGTGTATAACAATTAGTTAGGTTCCAATGAAAAGTTCGTGTCTGTGAAATTACGCTACTCGAATCGCGCAAGTTCGGGGTATTACTACACGCACACACACACATATATATATATATATATATATAATATAATATATATATATATATATATATATATATATATATATATAGATATATATTGTATATATCATATATAGATATATATAGATATATTACATATATATAGATATATATATATATATATATATATACTATATATATATCATATATTATAATATATATATATAGATATATATATATATATATATATAGATATATATATATATAGATATATATAATATATATATATATATATATATATATATATATATATATATATATATATATATATATAGATATATAGATATATATATATATATAGATATATATATATATATATATATATAAGGATATATAGATATATATATATATATATATATATATATATATATATATATATACATATATATAATTACTCATATTTAGCAATTAAACTATCCAAGTCTTTGTAGCGTCTTTTCGGCCCCTAGTGGTATCCACTTTTAAGCCTTTTATTTAACCTCCATTTCAGCCTTTTTTTCAGTCTTCCAAGTACATAAATTAATAATTATGCGAATAAGAGCTACTTCAAAAGCTGAAATAAGAGATGTGCTGATTATGGGAGGTAAGCAGGAACTCGAAGTTCTTTGTAAATGATTGTATAAATTGATATTGATTTTCAAACTCGTTTGGTTTGTATCTGTATTATTCGATATGTTATAACTTTATTAATGGTAATGTAAATTTTTTTCCCTTATATATATATATATATATATATATATATATATTATATATATATATATATATATATATATATATACGTATATATATATATATTTATATATATATATATATATATATATATATATATATAATATATATATATATATATATATATATATATATATATATACGTATATATCATACATATATTTATATATATATATATATATATATATATATATATATAAATATATATATATATATATATATATATATATATATATATATATATATATATATATATATATATATATATAAATGAGGTACGATGATTTGGTCATTATGAGCGGATCGGAAAAATAGACAGTGGAGAGGTTCCATAATAATTCACACGTTTTAAGTGGAAGAAGGAGGGGGATGCCTTAATATTGTTCGTAGGAAAACGTATTAATCTGAAGGAGTTTGTGAGAACGCATTAGTAGAGCGTAAAAAAGCAGGAAAATATGTGACATTATCATTGTAAATTACTTTTTTTTTTTTTTTTTTTTTTTTTTGAAAAATTTTACATCCATAAATGCAGGTCGCCGATAGGAAACTCTCAGTGATTTCTTCAGCGGTGTGTCTCCATCCTAGTCGGTGCTGGAACTCAGAATAGTTGTAAATATATGTTATTTTTCTTTTATTGGAGTTATTATTTTCTATACGGAAAAGTGGTAGCCTAATTTTAAATATGCATTTTCTATGATAGTGATACATCCTTACTTTGACTAAATAAATTTTGAATTGCACTTCCACAAATTCCCTAACATAACCCTGACATCAGTGACGTCAGACATTATACGAGATAATCAGGAATGCAGAGAGAACCAGCGTTCCATGTCGGATCCAATTCATGAGGGGAGAGCATGAGGAGAGGGGCTGTGATTTCGGATATTTTGCAAAGGGGGACACATAACAGAGTAGGAAGACGAGGGGAAACGCCCCCTCCAACATTAGCGATGATGGCAGGTACTTAATCCGGTAGGGACAGGGAGAACTTTCAGTGATACACCTTCATGTTGCCATAAAGTTGCAATGAAACAGAAATGGAGTTAAAGCAAAGAATAATCAATTTTATCAAGCGTAATTAGTATAATTGGTAGCTGTCGTAATGCTTCCGTGTATGATAGATTTCTTTTATGCAAGAATAGATATCAAAGGTTAAGAGATTGTAAACTCTTGAATTCAGTGTTGATTCGAAGTTGGTCTTCCACCCATGCCTCTGATAGTCCTAAGTTGTCAACGTAAATAAAAATTCACTTTATATACACGAACTAAACAAAAACTTCTTTCAGGTCTTCTGAAGATGGAAAAAGAAACCCACAAAATTACCGAGTATAACTTGTTTACTTGTAAGTAAAATACTATGTAAATACTTACAAGAAAACAAGTTATACTCAGTAATTTTGTGGGTTTCATTTTCCATACATGAACTTTTATATATGCTAGGACAAAGGTCGGAAGCAATCCGCGAACCTAGCAAGCGGGTGTTGAGTGTGTTACCGTTCACTACTGGCGCCCAGTTTGGCTGATTGCGCCTTAAATAAGGAGTGCAGTCGGGTTGCTATAAGCCCACATCAATCGACAAGATAGTTCAAGATATTATAATTGTACAGTATTTCAATCAATATGATCATTCTCATCATTATACGTATGGACAAATTGTATCATATGCGAAGTTAATAATAATGTATCATGAAACGAGTTACAACGCTGATTAACGATATTGCTTAAGTTCACTGATAAAAGCGGCACTTGCGCAACATATGTAATCTCTGATGACAGGTGTTTGGGGCCACTAAGGAGAGATGGAAGAGATTATTACATTAATATTAGGACTTAATCAGTCTTCACTATTCTCCCTAAATCTAACTTTTAGCATGGACATTTTAGAAAAGCAAGTATGTTTTTTTTCTCGGAGTATTTATAAAGTTCCAGGATTAGGTTACCTACCGTTATAACATCTAGCTGTTTTCGAATGATGTCTTTACTTTGCCGGAACATTGAACTCTTGAAAAGTATAAGAGAGACTCAAATGCTAGCACAATATATATTATATATATATATATATATATATATATATATATATATATATATATATATATATATATATATAAAGGTTTTGCCACAGAGGAAAATGAAAGGCGAGAGAGCCAAGAACTTTCTGTCTAACACAACCCTTTAGTTAGGCACAACTGATCATACAGAGCAAAAACATAGTAAAAGCTTAAGTAGGCTTAATATACAAACTGACATTACAAGATTAGCATAAGGTCGATTTCACTTTACAGAAACGAGGAAACGCCTGAGGGCAAGATTAGCGATTTTTAGGCAGACACACCTTGGAGGAGCACACACGTGGTCAACAGAGGATTCATCCAGAAAACAATACATTTTGAAAAGCAAGGAGGCATATACGACTTAGTACCATGAAATTTACAAAGATTTTCCAAAAAATGAGTGAAAAGATGAAAATAGGATATAAATATAGCGAACAAGTGAGAGAGAGAGAAAGAGAGAGTTAATAACTATATACATGTAGTACTAATTATTTAGTAGTTCATTTATTTTATTGTCCTTCATAAACATTTTATAAATATATGGCTCCAAATGGTACAATCCCAGACTAAGATTTAAGTTGTTTATATTAGTGATTTGTATAATTGCTGATTCCAATAAATTTCTTGAAACATAATCATTAGACCTAGTAATTACAGAGGTATCGCCCCAATTTATACAATGAGATTTTTCGCTCAGATGGATAAACAGTGCATTTGAAGTCTGGGCTATTCTAACTGGATCGACGTAAAAAGATGGGTAATCCTTACAAGGAATTTCGTAAATGATGTTGCTATTTGTTACGGGACTATTCTTAATTAGAATTTCTTTAATGGTATTGTTATAAGAGAACACTACATTAACATTCAACGATTGAAATATTGATTTTATGATTTCAAATCCACGAAAGTAAGGCAAGCTAAGTAAATTTTTAGGGGTATCTTTTTCATTACTAGCAGCACTATAAAACTTGTTGTGAGCTTTTTGATAACATAAATCAATTATATGAGGTGGGTAGCAGAGATCGTTCCCTATCTTTTTTATGTATTCTATATCTTGGGCAAGATATTGTGCACTCGTGATACGCAAAGCACGTAAGAACATAGAAGAACAAATTGAAATTTTAATATTAATATGGTGGCCAGAATAAAAATGTACATATGTTAAATTATTTATGGGTTTTCTATAAATACTGAATTTACATTGGAAAGATTCTCTATTTATTAATACATCTAGGATAGGGATGACATTGTTATTTTCAATTTCAACAGTGAATTTTATGGATGGCACTAAATTATTCAATTTAGACAATAGATCATTTACATCGATACCAACAGGTAAGACTACTAAGATGTCATCTACATATCTGTACCATTTTAAGGGGACAAGTGTGATATTCGGGACGTGTTGTCTTTCAAAAGATTCCTTATATATGTTTGAAAGGAGAGGTGATAAAGGGTTACCCATTGCCATACCAAATATTTGTTGGTAATATTCTCCATTAAAAATAAATCTGCAATCACAAATACACAACTTAATCAATGAAATTATGTGACTAACGGACATGGGTAATTCATGCAATACAAGTTCATTACTTAAATATTCTAGCACAGAGTCAATAGGGACTTTTGTAAACAAGGAACATACATCAAAACTGACAAAAATATTGATAGGGTTTAGTACAATGTTATTTAATTTTTCAACAAGATCAAGATAATTCCAGATGTGTGAATTAGATACAGTTCCAAGTAGCGGGGATAACAATTTAGTAATATATTTAGATAGTTTATAAGCAAATGAGCTTACAGTACTAATAATTGGGCGCATATGTTTGTTTTCCTTATGAGTTTTAACTAGGCCATATAAATAAGGTAATGAGGGACATTTTACAGTTAATTTACACAAGAGTTTTTTTTTTATCTTTAAGAATTTGTTTCATATTGATATTAAAGTTTTTTATTAATTGGTCCAACGGATTTCTTGTGAGTTTTTTGTAAGTCGTTTCATCTTCTAATAAAGTATGCATGAGTGATATGTAATCAGTTTTGTCCAGAACTACTAAACTATTGGATTTATCAGCCTTAGTAATGTGTAAGCTAAATGATTCTGTGGTAGGTCACAGTATTTTTCAAACTTATATAGAGATGTCGCTATTGATAGCATTACGTTTTATACACTTCGTGATCAAGTTATTCATATATATATATATATAATATATATATATATATATATATATATATATATATATATATATATATATATATTATATATATATATATATATATATATATATATATATATATATATTTATATATGAATAACTTGTGTGTGTATATTTATAGATTGGTAGATGGATAGATAGATCGATATACAGGCAGATAACTAAGATTAGCTGGATAATAGATAAAGTGATAGACAGACAACTAAGATCTCAGACATACCCAG
This sequence comes from Macrobrachium nipponense, assembly GCF_015104395.2. NCBI lineage: Eukaryota > Metazoa > Arthropoda > Malacostraca > Decapoda > Palaemonidae > Macrobrachium > Macrobrachium nipponense. The sequence goes on along the minus strand of NC_087207.1, from coordinate 29,429,333 downwards.
AAAAGGAGAAATAACCCTAAGGAATTAAGTCTCTCTCTCTCTCTCTCTCTCTCTCTCTCTCTCTCTCTCTCTTTCGATCTGTTTATCTTTCTTCCTCTCACTCCTTCCTCACGAAGAATTAATAATAAAACAAATCAAAAGAAGCAACTGCATTACTAATGACATATCATTAGAACATTTAAAATAGATCATCATCAGTAATCTACGCAACTAAAACAGTAATGACTTGACCTTAATTTAAGAGAAACCACACCGTATGATTGAAAGACGGCATCAATTAAAGCCTTTAATTGCATAGGGGTCCGAAGATCAAAGACCTCCCGCGCCGCTCAGTCGATGGTTTTTCGTGTGGGTTTTTGTTGTGGTGGTGGTGGGGGGGAAGGGGGTTGGGGGGGTTCATGTCGTCATTCACGGAGTCGCTCTTATTTTCTTCCGTTTGCCTTTACTTTGTAAAAGAAAATAACTATACCACTACGAAATCATTCCAAGCAAAATTTTATATATATATATATATATATATATATATATATATATATATATATATATCTATATATATATCTGTGTGTGTGTGTGTGTGTGTGTGTGTGTGTGTGCATGTATGTATGTATTATATATATATATATATATATATATATATATATATATATATAATATATATATATATATATGTGTGTGTGTGTGTGTGTGTGTGTGTGTATGTATATATATATATATTTGTTTGTATTTTTAACAGGCACAAAACCTTTTTAAACATTGATCTATGATTTCAATTATTCGAGTTTTTAACGTTTTCAGATATTTGACGCTCAAATACGAAAACTGAAATATGATTTACATTCTGGATTAATTTTTTTTCAGATACTTGACGCTCAAATATTGATAATGACTTTGCTGACGAGGAAGTAATTTTAAGAATCACCAACCTAGGATTTTTAATTTATAGTGTTTACTAGCATCAGTTATTATAAAGCACATGTCATCACATCCTCAAGATAACGCACGTTTTTCTACAGAATTTGTATACTTAATTGGCATTGTTTGCTTTATTGTCGATAACGAGTTTTGTTTTATTCCTTGGTCACTATTTAATGGACTTTTTCTCATTACCATTTAGAATTTATCCTTGATATATATGATATAATTTCCGCACATTGGTAGCCATGCCGTTTTACCTATATAATAGACTGACAGATTTTTCACCTGAATTCATTATTAGATAAAGTAAATTAATAATTTGTTAATTATAATTTGTTAATAGTTGTCCACCTTTTGATCTTATTTTAGTTAGGTTTTTTTTTTTAACAAGTTAGTATCGTTTATTAGTTCGATGAACTCTGTAAGGGAGTCATATGACTTCGTAGTTTTGCTTTGTTTACCGCCTTCTCCCCCGGTATTAGTGAACCATTGAAGTGCCGTATTACGATCGTGTTTTTCTCTCCTATGAGCTGTGTGACTCGAGTGGAAGGCTTGATCGTAAGGGTGGTGATTCGTGACAGAGTTAGTTCGAGTTCCTCCTCACATCCTGACGCTTAGCCACCTTATATATGGTCACTTATGCAGTTTTGTATGGAGATTTGGATCACGGCTTCTTCAATCCTTCGCTGCCTTGTGTGTGGTCGCTGGTGTCTGTCACCCGCGGCATTCGTCAGCCACGCCCCTTCCCTCGTTCTTCGGAAGGATTCCGAGCGAGTGGCCCGTATCTACTGGGAACGGTGCAGGGCAGTTTGTGGCGTGCGAAGATCCGTTTGACGTCCCGGATTCTCGGAGGCTACCACCCTTAGTATTTCAGTGTTATTTTGGATTGCCTGCTGGCATTGCAGCTTGACCCAGTTGACCTGCTCATCAGCGTCAGTGAGTTCTTGGAACTCGTGGAGACAAGTAGGGCGGCTTTCTACAGGTATGAGATGTTTTATAGCTATTTAAGACGATCGTGAATCGCTGAGTACCTGTAGATTTGCACGCCCCTGTTTGCAGTACGGTCTTCTGGACCTTGTATGGCCTGAAGAGACGGTCTACTAAGCCTCTTGTGGTTGAATCAGTTTGTAAGATTATTTTCATAATTTTATTATTTACTACTTATTATAATTATTCTTAATATATTCTATTCACTAATTTAAGTTTTGAGTATAATTTAGTCTGTATGTGTTAGGTAGGAGTATTATTAAGTTTCCCTCTTATTTTCTCTTGCTTCCTTCTGCCTTACTTATTTTCTTAGGTTAGTTTTGTCTGGCCAGTTATTTGGAAGGTACCTGCCTGAAGTTTCATATTTATTATTTCCTATTTCTTGGTTTAGGGTTTAGTTTAGTTATAGGTGATCTTTTAAAGATCTTAAGGTTGGTTTTTCCCTTTATATATATATTAATTTTGATTATTAATTTTGCCAACCGCTACCTTTTTCTTGTGTAAATAAATATTGTAACTTTTGTTGAGGTGTTTGTTCTATTGTTCCTGAGTTGCTGTGTTACATTTCTACTGACCGCAAATTCTGAGTAGAGACAAGAACCCTTGAAATTACGGCCGTAAATAAGGTCGTAACAATCTGGCGACCGTGGCAGGATTTGCGCTCAGGTGTACACAGTAATTGGGACTTTGGAACGCTCCTCAGTGGGGGTTATAGTATTTGTTTTTGGAAATACCTTTCTCTCCTACCACTATGGATAATTTGGAAGACTTTGAGTTTAGTCCTGCAGAGTTCTTAGGGTCTGCCGACTGTATTAGGCATTTACCAATACTAGGCAAGGAATATCTGGTTAGTTGTGCTAGGTGGTTGGGTATTCCGTTCAAAATGACGGATACAAAGAGAAAGTTGTTAATAATGGTGAAGAATAGTGTTGTGCAAGGTTTGGCTGAAGCTGAGGGATTAGTCGGGGAAAACATTAGTGATAAAGGTAGTGAATTAGGAAATGATGATAGGTTAGTTGTAGATGATAATGGTATTAGTGGTGGTGCAGGTTTTTCTCTATTTGATGATCCTCCTCAGACTGGACTCATTTATGAAGGTCCAGCCAATTTGGTGCCAAGAGGAAATATAACTACAAACCCTTTCTTGACTGTAGAGAATTTAGGGCCAGCAGTGCCTACAATGCCTGTAAATTCTGAATCAACGGAAATTCAGGAATATGATTTAATTTGTAAAAAAATAGAGTTGTTGAAATTGGAGCATGCAGAGAACGAGAGGGTGAGGAGGCATGAGATAGAGATGGCCAACCTTAATTTGGAAATGGCTAGGTTACAGGGGACTCCTAACCAATTTAGCACCCCACGAGGTAGTCAGCCTGATAGGTTTAATATTGGGGCTGCATTAAAATTGGTCCCCATTTTTGATGAAAGGAATGTTCCTGAATTCTTCAAGGCCTTTGAGAGGGTGTCAGCTCGGTTGTCTTGGCCACCAGAGATGTGGACAGTGCTGATTCAGTGTAAACTGGTAGGCAAGGCAATCCGGGTATATAATGCCTTGGAGGAAGGGATAGCCAGGGATTATCACAAGGTAAAGGCACTAATTTTAAAAGCATATGATTTGGTCCCTGAGGCATACAGGTTAAAGTTTAGGAATTTTAATAAACATCCTTCCTTATCGTATGTAGAATTTGCCAGGTTCAAGGAGGAACAGTTTGACGACTGGTTGAAAAGTCGTCAAGTTGTCACTTTTTCTTCGTTGAGAGAACTCATGCTTTTGGAGGAGTTTAAGAAATCTTGCTCCAAAGAACTAAGAATTTATTTGGAAGAAGTAAAGGTCACTAATTTAAGTAAGGCAGCTCAAGTGGCTGACGAATTTGTCTTGACCCATAGAACAGGTTCAGGCAATTTCGCCAGCAAGGATATAAGTAATAATTTAGTAAAGTCAGTGAATTTTCATAAAGGAATAAGAGGTGATAATAATAAGCCTAAGAATTCTGTGGTTCAGAATAATTTCCCTGTTAATAAGAATGGAAAATTCACGAGTAAACCTAGTACTCGTGTATTTTCCAATGGAGGTAGTTCTGGAACGAGAAATAGTAATATGAAGACTTGTTTCTGGTGTAATAAACCCGGTCATTTCCAAGCTCAGTGTCACGCCAGAACAAATTATCTTCAAAGGAATAATCCTGTGGCTTTAATGCCAAGTGCATCTCCTGACGTAAAATTACCAATAACAAATAGTGGTAGTGGTGGTAATAGTACGCCCGGAGATGGAAATAATAATCCACAGGAATGACTAAAATATGATAAATACATATGGATGGGTAAAGTAATTTATAATTCCGTCATTATTGATGTTAGGTTTTTGAGAGATAACAGGGTCTGCTCGGTCGTTAGTGCTGGAAGCAGTTTAAAAGGTTTGGTGAAGTATTCAGGGAACTTTATTGTTCTGGGAGGTTTCCCGAACACAATAGTTTCAGCTCCTTTAGTAGAGGTAATGTTGTCATTCCCTGGGTATTATGGAAAGACCGAGTTGGCCGTTGTCGAGAGTCTTCCTATAGCTGGTATTGATGGCATATTAGGAAATGATATGATTAATAGTGATGGCCAGGAATTATTCCCAATATTGTCAATCAATAAGTGTCCAGTAGCAGTTACCACTAGAGCTGCCGCAAGAGTTGCAGACTTATTAAATAATGATGAAGAGTTAAATTTGAGTAGTTTAGAGGTAGACGTAGATGTAGGAAGACCCGGGTCTGTAGTAAGTATTGTAGTAAGTAGTGATAATGTAATTCCCGATTGGGATCGAGCAGCTTTTATTGAAGCCCAGAAGAGAGTTTAATTTGATTTAGGTGATACTTCTGACTTGACGAAGCCTCGATCTGGGTAAAAAGGGGCATATTATATAGGGTGAGTCGTCCCCTGGTTGCTACTGATCCCCAAATGTCCCGTATTGAGCAAATAGTGGTGCCCTCTCAATTTCAGAGGCAAATATTAAATTTATCTCATGATGATTCATTCTCTGGTCATTTTGGTGTCTGGAAGACGTTCCGTAGGTTGGCTAAATGTTTTTGGTGGCCAGGAATGAAATCGTCAGTAAAACAATATGTGAAAGAATGTCCAGTGTGCCAAGTGGTAGGTAAACCTAATCAAACAATTGTAAAAGCACCTTTATATCCCATACCAGCTATTGGCGAGCCATTTAATGAGCTGGTAGTTGATATAGTTAGGCCCTCTGCCTAAAACTAAAACAGGTTTTATCATTTACTGACTGTGATGGATCGGGCATCACGATTTCCTGAAGCCATTCCCATGAAGAAAGTCACATCTAAGGCTGTATTTGACCAGTTGGTAATTTTCTTTTCGAGGTATGGGATCCCTCGTAAGATACAAACTGATTGTGGAACTAATTTTACTAGTAAGGAATTTCGAAGTAAGTGTGCAGATCTGGCCATTCTGCACACTACTAGTGTTCCTTACCATCCAGAGAGTCAGGGAGTGGTGGAAAGATTCCATCAAACTCTTAAATCAATTTTAAGAAGATTTTGTTATGAGCATGGAGAGGAATGGGATAAGGTCTTCCTTTGCTCTCTTTGCTCTTAGAAGTCATCCAAATTCATCCACGGGCGTGGCTCCTTTTGAATTAGTCCTTTGGACATAAAATACGGGGCCCTTTAGAAATTTTATATGAGGTTTTTGGAATCTGATCAAATAAAGGAGACGAACGTGGGTGAATTTGTTGATAATCTTAGAGGAAAACTTTCTAGCGCCTGGAAGTTTGCTAGAGAAAATTTAGCTAGCTCTCAGGCTGCTATGAAGATTAATTATGACAAGAAAACTCGAGCACGGTCGTTTGAGCCTGGGGAATTAGTTTTTGGTGTTGGGTACTGATTCGGATAACTTCCTTGAACCAAGGTATAATGGGGCCTTGGAAGGTGTTGAGGAAGGTATCCGATCTTAATTATGAAATAGAAGCTCCCGGGACCAAACGAAAGTGTCGAATTTTTCACATTAACAGACTGAAACCTTATGTGTCTAGTAGATCTGATCCTTTGGAAACAGGGTATGAAATCGGTTTCTTTGGTGGCAGAGGTGCTTCCTGATGGGTCTGAGGAAATAATTAATCAAGTACCTTCAGATGCTCTATCCAAGAATGTGCAATGTTTGAATGGGTTAGATGAGCATCTGAAGCATCTGATCTAATCAAAAGAAGGGAAATGGAAGGCTTAATTCGTTCTTTTTCAGATTTGGTTAGAGATTCTCCCGGATTGACCAGTTTAATTGACATGATGTGGTAGTAGGAGAAGCTTCACCAATTAAACAGAGTCCTTATAGACTAAATCCCACTAAAATGGATATAGTCAATAAGGAAATAGAATATATGCTGAAGCATGATTTAATACAACCTTCTGTTAGTCCTTGGAGCTCCCCTATAGTATTGGTAAGAACAAATCCGATGGACAGTATCGGATGTGTGTGGACTATCGTAAAGTTAATACCCATACTAAAAATGATTCCTTCCTCTTCCAAGAATTGACGACTGCATAGACCGCATTGGTTCAGCAAAGTATATTACAAAGTTGGATTTGCTCAAGGGCTACTGGCAAGTTCCTTTGTCGGATCGAGCAAGAGAAATTTCAGCATTTGTCACCCCATTCGGCTTGTATGAATGCAAGGTCATGCCTTTTGGGATGAGGAATGCTGCTTGTACTTTTCAAAGATTAATGAACCGTGTGGTCTGTGGATTAGAAGGTACCGAGATCTACATAGATGATCTTGTTGTCCACAGTAATGATTTGGAAAAACTCATTTACTCAGGTTACGTATGTTTTTGAAGCTCTCCGTGCTGCGGGTTTAGTCATTAACCTCGCTAAATGCGAATTTGGTAAGGCCACAGTTGTGTATCTGGGTCATGAGGTTGGTCTGGGTCATATAGCCCCACGAAACAGGCTAATGTCGAGGCTATAACTAATCTAAAGAGACCGTGCAATGTCAGAGAAGTTCGAAGGGTGCTAGGTATGACGGGATACTATAGGAGGTTCGTTAGGAACTTTTCTGACATTGCTCGTCCCTTGAATGATCTTTTGCTAAAATAGGAAATTTATTGTGGACTAGCGAGTGTGAAGAAGCATTCATTAAAATTAAGACTATTCTTATGTCTAAACCTATTTTGATTTCTCCGAATTTTCAAGCTCCCTTTATAATTGCTGTTGACGCTAGCGATGTAGGCATTGGAGGCGTTCTCTTTCAAAAGGGTGAGGACGAGGAGGTGTACCCAATATCCTACTACAGCAAAAAAGTTGTTAACGGCAGAGCGTAAGTATTCAACTATTGAGAAAGAGGCTCTCGCCCTGATCGTACCATAATCTCATTTTAAACCATACTTAACTAATCTTTCTTTTCCAGTGGAGGTATGGACGGATCATAATCCGTTAGTGTTTATTGAACGGATGAAAGGGTCTAACCAAAGGATTTTACGTTGGGCCTTGCAGCTGCAAGAGCTCAACTTGGTAATTAAACATATGTAAAGGATCTGATAATAAGATCCCGGACACCTTGTCTAGGATGTAAAGTGTTAATTTTTGCTTGGTCTTTCCCTGCCTCTTTCGCCCTGCTCGTTTCTCTTTGTGTTCATTTAGAGTGAAAGCAAGTGCTAACTTTATGGTTTGTTCCGACGTTGTTCGGTTGTTTCGTTTATTTATATGATAATTCTGTTTTTTTTGCCAGTGTTGTTTTTAGTTTAAGTATTAGGGTAAGAAATATTCAGTTCTATATTAGTAATAGTTTCTTATTAGCTGATAGGTGGGTCTTTGTGCCATTTATATCTTTAATTTTTAGCAAGAACTTTTGGAATTTCAGAACTTTATCATTTTCTGTGATTTAGATACCATTTTTGTTCTTCGACCTTTAGAAATTATGTTCGATTAATTTTTATTTTATTTCCAGGCTTTGTATTTAATTAGACTGTTTATATATTGGTATGTTTAATTGAGGTATATTTAATGCCGACCTTTTTATTTCAGAATGTGTAATGCACAATTGTGTGTGCTTTATTAGATAATTCTATGCATGTTTACATTAAGGTTATCTTTACTTTTAAGATTGATGCTATTTTAAGATTTAATTGATTCTTTAGGTTGTATAAAAAATTTTACTCTATTTGATTAAAATTTTTTTGTAGGGGGAGAAAGGTATTAGATTAAAGTAATTAATAATTTGTTAATTATAATTTGTTAATAGTTGTCCAACCTTTTGATCTTATTTTAAGTTAAGTTTTTTTTTAACAGTTAGTATCGTTTATTAGTTCGATGAACTCTGTAAGGGAGTCATATGACTTCGTAGTTTTGCTTTGTTTACCGCCTTCTCCCCGGTATTAGTGAACCATTGAAGTGCCGTATTAACGATCGTTGTTTTTCTCTCCTATGAGCTGTGTTGACTCGAGTGGAAGGCTTGATCGTAAGGGTGGTGATTCGTGACAGGGTTAGTTCGAGTTCCTCCTCACATCCTGACGCTTAGCCACCTTATATATGGTCACTTATGCAGTTTTGTATGGAGATTTGGATCACGGCTTCTTCAATCCTTCGCTGCCTTGTGTGTGGTCGCTGGTGTCTGTCACCCGCGGCATTCGTCAGCCACGCCCCTTCCCTCGTTCTTCGGAAGGATTCCGAGCGAGTTGGCCCGTATCTACTGGGAACGGTGCAGTTTGTGGCGTGCGAGATCCGTTGACGTCCCGGATTCTCGGAGGCTACCACCCTTAGTATTCCAGTGTTATTTTGGATTGCCTGCTGGCATTGCAGCTTGACCCAGTTGACCTGCTCATCAGCGTCAGTGAGTTCTTGGAACTCGTGGAGACAAGTAGGGCGGCTTTCTACAGGTATGAGATGTTTTATAGCTATTTAAGACGATCGTGAATCGCTGAGTACCTGTAGATTTGCACGCCCCTGTTTGCAGTACGGTCTTCTGGACCTTGTATGGCCTGAAGAGACGGTCTACTAAGCCTCTTGTGGTTGAATCAGTTTGTAAGATTATTTTCATAATTTATTATTTATCTACTTATTATAATTATTCTTAATATATTCTATTCACTAATTTAAGTTTTGAGTATAATTTAGTCTGTATGTGTTAGGTAGGAGTATTATTAAGTTTCCCTCTTATTTTCTCTTGCTTCCTTCTGCCTTACTTATTTTCTTAGGTTTAGTTTTGTCTGGCCAGTTATTTGGAAGGTACCTGCCTGAAGTTTCATATTTATTATTTCCTATTTCTTGGTTAGGGTTTTAGTTTAGTTATAGGTGATCTTTTAAAGATCTTAAGGTTGGTTTTTCCTTGATATATATATTAATTTTGATTATTAATTTTGCCAACCGCTACCTTTTTCTTGTGTAAATCAAATATTGTAACTTTTGTTGAGTGTTTGTTCTATGTTCCTGAGTTGTGTGTTACATTTCTACTGACCGCAAATTCTGAGTAGACAAGAACCCTTGAAATTACGGCCGTAAATAAGGTCGTAAACACATATGCAAGATTCACTTTGAAACAGAAGAAAGGATGATTTTGTTATCGAGAGAAATGGGATAAATAAAATCGTGATGAGGCACGAGATTTGTAATAGTCATATCAATAAATTAATAGTATGGTAGAGAGAACAGTGATATGACAAACTAGTCACATTGTAAAAATTATAAAGATATTTCAAAAATTAAAGAGCTTAAAAGCAAAGAGTATGTGGATGCCAAAGAGAATTTAGTTACATTGTTAAGGTAATAGTAAAGAATATAGTGATATGCGAATGAGAGTAGGAATATAATGAAAGTAATAATGTTGTCAAGAAGATAGAAACATGATACAGAACATTATGACATGGTGCAGTCTACAGGTGTGATGTAGACTAATTACATGATGTAGAATAATTACATGATAAATACGTAGCAGCAACACCGATAACAAGAACGCAAAATTTATCCCACGTATTCATTTGGTATGTTCTCTCGGTATGCGGAATTATAGCATACATATATATATATATATATATATATATATATATATATATATATATATATATATATATATATATATATAGGGTGTGTGTTAATAATGATCGTTGGAACACTGTAATTCCGCAAACCAAAGGCACATAGAAAATGATTTATCCTCTGTGCGTTGGTTCGAATCCACGAGAGGACGAAATTATTATCGACTGAAAAATTCCTCTTCGTTAGCATATATGAAAATATATGCTAACTAAAAGACATTGGTAGCTTAATGCATATATATATATATATATATATATATATATATATATATATATATATATATATATATACTATATATATATATACATATATATATGTGTGTGTGTGTGTGTGTGTGTGTGTTCGAGTATCGTCTGCCAGAAAGGTAAGAATTATACCTCTGAAAAGCTCAGTTTTTAACAGGGAGCACATGGTGAATACAGAGATGAATTAAGAGAAAAATACGGCTATGATTAAGGGAGAAAAGCCTGCTAAGCCAACGTTTTGCGCCATTGAAACTAAGTACACTCTTTATTTCATCGCGGCATTTACTTCACTGTAGAATAAAATGAGATAAAAAAAACTAGAAAAATTATTTACTCTTAATTTTGTGTAATAAAAGTGTCATTAACCTTAAATGTAAATATTATGTTTGACAGTCATTGGAAGAGCCACAAGAATGTTTCTTTATGGAGTAAAGTTTAGAATGTAATACCTGCTAAGCTTCGTAGATTTCTGATTAATGCGTTTAGACCGTGTTATAACGTTTTATGGCTCGTATGTTGAACCAGCTGCCTTTTTGTATAAATTATCATATAAGTCATTGTCGAGAAAAACTGATCCTGTTGAAGATTTGTCCCCAGTTAAACCTTCTGACCATTTTGGGAACTGCAGAGCAAAACATATATGACTAATGATCCTCTTAACTGAGTACAAATTATTCGCATCAAGGATTTTCCGTTTAAGCTTCTTGCTGCTGTTATTCCTGTGGATGATTTTCTTATTATTAATATTTTCGTTGGATTAGGACAAAAATCTTGTGAAGAACTGGAAGGAAGATTAACATTTTCTAAAACCGTTCCATTTAGGGAAGAGACACACTCATATATACACGTGTGCATATATAAGTATTTTGTATTTGTGCATGTTTATATATATATATTACGTGTTCCCTGTTAGTAATAATAATAATAATAATAATAATAATAATAATAATAATAATAATAATAATAATAATAATAATTAGACGGAAATAACATCTCTCCCATATGTAGGAAGTGCGATACGAAAAATGAAACCACATAGCAAGCGAATGCCCGGCACTTGCACAGAACCAGTACAAAAAGAGGCATGATTCAGTGGCAAAAACCCTTCACTGGAGCCTGTGCAAGAAACATCAGCTACCTTGCAGTAATAAGTGGTACGAGCACCAACCTGAGGGAGTGATAGAAAACGATCACGCAAAGATCCTCTGGGACTATGGTATCAGAACGGATAGGGTGATACATGCAAACAGACCAGACGTGACGTTGATTGACAAAGTCAAGAAGAAAGTATCACTCATTGATGTCGTAATACCATGGGACACCAGAGTTGAAGAGAAAGAGAGGGAAAAAATGGATAAGTATCAAGATCTGAAAATAGATATAAGAAGGATATGGGATATGCCAGTGGAAATCGTACCCATAATCATAGGAGCCCTAGGCACGATCCCAAGATCCCTGAAAAGGAATCTAGAAAAACTAGAGGCTGAAGTAGCTCCAGGACTCATGCAGAAGAGTGTGATCCTAGAAACGGCACACATAGTAAGAAAAGTGATGGGGATCCCTAAGGAGGCAGGATGCAACCCGGAACCCCACACTATAAATACCACCCAGTCGAATTGGAGGACTGTGATAGAGCACAATGATAATAATAAATGAGAGAGGACTACTAAGTATAGAGGACTGCGTCAACATCGAGAACAGAGCACTGGGGCATTACCTGAAAACCAGTGAAGACGAGTGGCTAAAGAGTGCATGGGAAGAAGGACTAATAAAAGTAGACGAAGACCCAGAAATATACAGAGACAGGAGAATGAAAGACAGAACAGAGGACTGGCACAACAAACCAATGCACGGACAATACATGAGATAGACTAAAGAACTAGCCAGCGATGACACATGGCAATGGCTACAGAGGGGAGAGCTAAAGAAGGAAACTGAAGGAATGATAACAGCGGCACAAGATCAGGCCCTAAGAACCAGATATGTTCAAAGAACGATAGACGGAAATAACATCTCTCCCATATGTAGGAAGTGCAATACGAAATAATAATAATAATAATAATAATAATAATAATAATAATAATAATAATAATAATAATAATAATAATAATAATAATAATAACGACAACTTAAGAAAACTACGTCTAAAAGTTTTTCTCTATATATATATATATATATATATATATATATATATATATATATATATATATATATATATATATATCACATATATGTATATATATGGTTATATATATATATATATTCCTATATTATTAATTATCATAAATTAATAATCATTGAGTGTAGAGGGTAGAGAGGGATCATTTAGCAATGAACTTCAGGTATTGTAATCCTATTCGTGCCTCCTAAAGTGAGGATTTATATGAATTTAAGATAACGAACCATTAGTCGACATCTCTCTCTCTCTCTCTCTCTCTCTCTCTCTCTCTCTCTCTCTCTCTCTCTCTCTCTCTGCGAGCGTGGTGGTGGTGGGCAGGTGCGTGGGCGCGTTTTGCCAAGTGCTTACCAAGGATTTTAATTCTGCCTAATGAAATACGGGTAAAACTGTGATGAATCTCGAATGGGATTAATTCCTTAATGGGGACTTATGCAGGAACGAACACCTGAAGGATCACCATCCATCCAAAAGAAAAGTCAGTTTCACCACTGTGCAGATTTACCTTTTTTTTTTTTATCTACCCAATTACTTTCAAAAAATATCTTGGTAAGACTGAAATGAACTTTATCTCGTTATTTCAATGATGCTCCTTATTGTGTGTGTGTGTGTGTGTGTGTGAGAGAGAGAGAGAGAGAGAGAGAGAGAGAGAGAGAGAGAGAGAGCTTATTTTGGGGGGAGGGGGGTACGTTTGTTCTCAGCTTTTAGATGATTATTCACCCTCAAAGTTTTATCAAATTTCACTAATCAGTATGATTTTTGTTACGGATTCGGGAATGAAACCAAATGAAGTTTCAGGAGTACAAACTTACGATTTGCTTCCACGACAGGTGGTCATTGTAAAACTCCAGGAATGGAGTTTCATAGAACTTCAGAGGGAACCGCTCTGGAAACTGGAAGAGTTTAGAATAATGCGGAGCTTTTTCTTTGATCTTGATAAACCTGATGAAAGAGTGGCAAACGAGCACCTAGTTCTTTTTTCTTTTTATTTCAGAAATCAGTCCTGTGTGTTGCAATAACTAAAATATCATCTTTTCTCTGTTTTTATACATCGTGATGTATTTTAGGGTCTTCCGATAAAAACCTTAGGATCCCAGATAAAAAGAATGACGAAATTCCTCTTACCGGGTGGATTGGAACCCACGCTTATTAGGACACCAAAGTGAGCGCTAACCATTTAAAATTCAAAATTGTTTTATGACACTGGAAGAAGAATATTCGTTTTCTGGCGCCAATTAAACAAGTAAGATATACGTCGTAGTTTCTTCGGCGCAATCGAGTTTTCTGTGCATCGTATAATCAAGACCACCGAAAATAGATCAATCTTTCGTGTGGTCTCGTTATAATGCTGTAAGAGCTGCTGACAATGAAACTTTAACCGGTCTGACCTATATGGTTGCCAGACGCACGATTATGGCTAAATTTAACCTCAAATAAAGTCAAAACTACTGAGGCTAGAGGGCTGCAATTTGGAATGTTTGATGATTGGTGGTGGACGATCAACATACCAATTTGCAGCTCTTTACCTTGGGTAGGCTTTTAAGATCTGAGGGCGGACTGAAAAAGCGCTGACAAAAGAAAGTGCGGACGGACAGACAAAGTCGACGCAGTAGTTTTCTTTTCAGCAAACTAAAAGGGCTTATGATGTAACAAGTTGGAACGTATATCTATTCTAAAAATAGGCAATTGATGAATCAGCATGTATGAGCAGCATATTACTTAAGTTACAACTCGACTTCAATTGATGATTAAAGAACTCAGGGTTACTTTCACCCCGTAATACTACGTAACCATCTGAGTACTGTACGTATGCGGTCTAGTCCCGCTTGAGATGCATATCCTTAGGAAAGAAGTAAGAGTAGGTACACGACATAATCGCTATCGTCACACACAAGTATTAATTTGGGACATCAAACGAAAGTTACAGTTTAGATATTGTTAGCGTAACTTTATTAACATTTATCAAGGGGTTAGTGACAAATGTTGAGCATGTCGTATTATCCCTTCTGAGTGAATGTGATAAAACTAATCAACACACAATTACGTGTGGAACAGAAGTAAATATCTGGTTCCCATCATGATCGAACCCAGGTCTTTCAATTGAAAGTAATGGCTCCTGCCAGAACTAAGTTGGGGAAACTCGCTGGTATGCGAGGCAGTTAGACTGCCCAGGTAAAGCCTTAAGTACAGTAGTACTAAGGTTCCTATTTCTTTTATGACTTGTGTGTATGTTTGGCTGCGGCCTTGACTTTCTATTTAAAGACTTGGGTTCGATCGGGATGTGAGTCAGAAATATAAGTATATATATATATATATATATATATATATATACTATATAATATATATATATAGATATATATATATATATATATATATGCTTATGAGTGTGATTAGACTGAGAGAGAGAGACAGAGAGATGAAAAAGTAAACAAACGTTTCATTAATTATCGTAGCTGGAAATACCTCCGGTTATTAATTCGAAAAATGTCCATATCGCTGGGAAGTATCAAGGGATTTGACGTATTTCACGGTTATGAATAATTAATATTTTTGCTGTTTGGCACCGAAGCTATCAGGCGATTCATTACGAGCACTTCCGGTGTGAAATGTTGGACTTTATCAGTTTAGTCGTGTAAAATTTGCAAAAATAGTTATTGCATATATTCATATTTATTATCTCGCGCGTGTTTTTCTTTAATTGCTCTATTCACAGTTTCTGCAGTGGTTGGTGTTTTATTCAGCACAAATTTCAAATCCAGGATCCAAAAAGAATAACTATTGTGTGTCCTGCAAAGACGTCGTACCTCATGTATGTCATTTGTGTTTTCACCTAAGCCTTTATCACAACTTTTAGGATAACATGGCTCTCACTTATTTTTGATATCCTTTCTCTCTCAACCCAATCATCATCCACTAAAGAATAATTTTGTTTCTTATACGATGATTTAGTATGGTCAAGAAACAATAAAAACTTAAATCTCACAACTCTTTCAGAAAATGCGATGCACAGCAGGGAATCTCCACCGCTATTTGCATATTTATTCGTTCCCCGTCAAAGTTCGACAGGATAAGGGTGATGCTTCAAAATCAAGGCAATAAATAGCTCCCTTTGGGAAGACACGGGAAACTTTACATGAAAGTACGGTTTTTTTTTTTTTTACCTGATATGAATTTTATTTTTACAAACTGCACGGTTTGTAGCCTCGTCCTTTCCTCAAAATCTAAATAATGAGCAACTAAAAAAGGAAATTAAACAATTGAAGACTGTAGAATGTATGTATATAGTACGCTTCATCCATATTGGAATGTACGATAATGTTGTAACTTACAGATAGGATGCAGTGCAAGCTCAAGTGAATAAAAAACTTAAACAAGAAAAATTAAATTAGCTCAAAAGACGAACAGATTACACACGATCAATGTAAAATTCATCTATTATTTGACGAACGTCCATACAGGAAAGTGTCTAAACAGATGATTATCCGTATTGATAAAACTTCCGTGACTAAAATTTGTTTTCATTTATCTACATTCTAACATCCAGTAATTAATTATTAAATAAATTATAGGTTAATATATATAGTATATATATATATATATATATATATATATATATATATATATACATTCAAAATTCTTGATAGACTGAGCCAGGCTTATGCCAGCGGAAAAGTAGTGACAACACCGTTATTCGAATCGTCAGTAGGCAAAATTTTAAACAATAATCACATGTTATATGAAGTTAGGTCTTATAAAGGTTTTCCATTTTATTGGTCGACTTTCTTTGTATGAGCAATTTCCTGTACAGTGTATATATATATATATATTATATATATATATATATATATATATATATATATATATATAATATATATATATACACTGTATAGGAAATTGCTTATACAAAGAAAGTCGACCAATAAAATGGAAAACATATATATATATATATATATATATATATATATATATATATATATATATATATATATATATATATATATATATATATATATATATATATATATATATATATATATATGTATTATATATATACTATATGTATATATATATATATATATATATATATATATATATATATATATGTATATATGTATATATATATATACATTGTGTGTATATGTTTATATATACTTATTTATTTACTTACTGATTTATTATATAATTACGAGTTTAATTTGGCTATATATCGTCAAATAATAGTACCCCGTCTTTTATATGATATTGCCACATATTTTCAAGACACCGAAAGCTAAAGTTCAAAAAATCCTTTTTTTATTTAGGTATTTATTTTTTTGTCTCTCCAAATACGTCTATTATATATATATATATATATATATATATATATATATATATATATATATATATATATATATATATATATATATATATATTTTGTCTCTCCAAATACTGTCTAGTTATATTTTTTTGTCTCTTCAAATACTATCTAGTTATATTTTTTTGACTCTCCAAATATACTGTCTAGTTATATTTTTTTTTCTCTTCAAATACTGTTTAGTTATATTTTTTGTCTCTCTAAATACTGTCTAGTTATATTTTTTTGTCTCTCCAAATTCTGTCTAGTTATAAAGATTATTTCCACTGACACTAAATTCCTTGTTCTAGCTTCTGACAGGCAGTTGTGTGTTATCACACCGTAATATTAGGCGGAATTTTTCTTAATCTTTTGTTAACAAAATTTTCTATTTAGCTCTTCCAGTTTAGTCATTTCAACCAAAACTTTCTAAGCGAAGCACAATAATGCACAAGATTATCTTCATGAACAGTGAATGGAAGAAACAACCATTGCTCTATTGAAGTAATTCATTTTAAACCCCAAAATGAAAAAGAATACATTCCAGTGAAATTGTTGAAATGTTTGTTTGTATGGTGTTTTTACGTTGCATGGAACCAGTGTTTTTTATTCAGCAACGGGACCAACGGCTTTACGTGACTTCCGAACCAATTCGAGAGTGAATTTCTATCACCAGAAATACACATCTCTCACTCCTCATTGGAATGGCCGAGAATCGAACCCGCGACCACCGAGGTGGGAAGTGGGAAGCAAACACCATACCAACAACGCCACCGAGGCGCTAATTGTTGAAATGTGCTATAGGGCAATGTGATCTTTATACTAATGATTCTTCTTCTCACCTAAATCCGTACATTGCTCGAAGGAAAATGTGTTTTCAACTAAATTATGATTAATGAATAAATTATTTATTTCATTTTCCAACCTTCTAACTTATTTGAAAACAGTCTCGTAGCACCATTTCTATAGAATTTACTTTCTAAATGTAAATTTTTTCTCTCGATTCATTTCGTTTTATGACTATAATTTTTTTCAAATTTGTCAGTCCCAGTTCTTGTTAATGTTATTATTATTGTTGTTGTTGTTGTTGTTGTTGTTGTTGTTGTTAGTGTGGTGGTGGGTCATTATTACTGTTTTTATTAGTTAGAAAACAAATTGTGCCACCTAAATAAAGCCATCCTTCTCGCTTGAATTCTTTCTTTCACCAGCTTTCTGGCGATTATACTATATTTTTCTAGTATATTATTAATATTAATATTATGATTATCCATTTTACCTTTTTTTACAGTATTTTGTTGTAGTTGTTGTTAAAGAAATATTCACCATGAAATTGGTAATTAACACGCATTATCTAAAGTTATTATACTCTGTCTAAACACACATTGGCCTACTGAGAAAAAAGGTTTTGCCAAGAATTTGAAGAAACCGAATTATTTAAATCGTTGGATGGCATTTAAATAAATAATAAGCTGATTTACTACTCAGATGGAAGTGAGTAACGTGACGCCTTCTCTCAAGGGAGGAAATTTACTCTTTTCAGTTGAAATTAAGACTTGACGTTGAAAGACCAATTCTCCCAACCTTCCCCCTCCCCTCTCCCCTTCCCCCTCATCCCCTCGAAGAGGAGGTCCATTAATGTGAAGTAAGATGTCATCTGTGTCACACATTTCAGTGACGGCTTTAATCGGAGTCAAGGCCCGGCGGGAATTCCGTGCTTGACGATGATTTGTTTATTCAAAGGAAAGGTTGTTTTTGATACGTGATGGGATTTCTTTTATTCTTGCTTTAATTTACTATCACTCAACAACGAACTTCATCACCATTCCTGTATGATTTTTTTCTGTTACTCCTAAATTATTAAATCGTGAAATGAATGCATCTTAATTAATCGTGGAAGTTCTTTGCTATTTGTTTTTTTTTATACTTAGTTTTTCATCTGTCTCTTCCTCCGTTTATCCTTCCTAGAAAAGAAGAGCGGCGTCTTGCGCTAACTATGGTTTGATCCTTGCCGAATATGATTAAGAAATTGATTGGAGACCTTTCATCTATTTGCTAATTATGTAATTTATAAGTCTTCTAACGACAAGAGTTCCTTATGCATATAATTTCAAATATACGTAAAAGAGTAGAAATTATACGTGGAAACAACTTATACTTCGTTACTCATGTCATAAAATGCATCATCATAGCTGAATTCAAAATCCATATCATTATTTGGCCAAAGCGAGTGATTTTGCTTCTCTGGATAAAGATCGAAGGAAATGAGAAGGCAAAGAGGGAAAGAGAATTATGCAGAGAATCGTCACTGATCCCCACTCGCGATTTCCATAACATTCTCGTCAGAATTATTCGGATATCTTTTATGAGCTTTTCAGATACGGCCTTATCTAGGGACGCACCTTCTCATAGCCCTGCTTATATTCGATTTAACGTTATTACTAAGGCCGCGTTTGGTGAATTTTCCATTTTATTTCTTCAGCGCTTTAGAGTGGCCTTTTTAAAACTGCCAGTCATTTTTTATGCTGGTCACTTTACCATTATTTCAATCTCCACAGCACAATATATATATATATATATATATATATATATATATATATATATATATATATATATATATATATATATGTATATATATATATATATATATATATATATATCATATATATATATATATATATATATATATATATACATACATATATATATATATATATATATATATATATATATATATATATATATATATATATATATATATATATATATATATATATATATATATATATATATATATATATATATATATATATATATATATATTATATATATATATATATATATATATATATATATATATCAATTCAAGCTACAAATGTCCTTTAATATCTAAATTCACTTCCCAAATGATATATTTTCATATATGTACCGAAGGGGGGACGAAATTATTATCAATTAAAAAATTCCCCTTCGGTACATATATGAAAATATATCATTTAGGAGGTAAAGTGAATTTAGATATTAAAGGACATTTGTAGCTTGAATTGATATATAAATGGATCACGGTTCGATGTATAATTGATAATATATATATATATATATATATATATATATATATATATATATATATATATATATATCTATCTGTCAGATGAAAAGAGGGGCAATGGTTAATAATATGTTTAAAGGGCCAATGTAATGTTAAGTGAAGTCACATATCACTTCTCGCTTAGAGACAGGCTGGACTTTAGGGGCAGCTTACATGAGAAAGGAATTTGATGCCCAAGCAGTTTAACCGAGAGACCGTTCACCCGGTCGAGAGGCGTGTACATTCGTTTGTACGCGTGTTAAAAGCCTACTAGCCCAAGACACATTCTTTTAGGTGAACGCCAAGAGATTAAGCGGTATACTCCGAGTGTCGGGAGAGAACGCCCCATCGTAAAGATGGGTCCCATTCCATGGTTAATTAGAGATGGGATTCTCTAACCTGACTAATACAAGACTTATTGACATTTTGGGTTTGGGAGTGAAACCTTAGTCAGGAGGGTAGAATATTATCTTATTGGTTCCTTTATGGGCAGATTTAGCTTTTATGCCGTTATGACTTGTTAATCATTTTGTCCTATTTTATAACCAACTGCTTTGGGAAAATAAATAGTATATTTTTGTATTTACGCAGTCTTAATAGCCTAGTGACATGGTTGCAGACAGGGCACAGTTGGCAACAGGTAAGAGTTTCCAGTTTGTGTAGTTTAGTGGATGAGGAAGGGATAAAAGTGGTGGCAGCGGTGGGATCCGAACCCACGCCTCCGAAGAGACTGGTGCCTCAAACGTACTCGACCTGCGTCTACAATAATTCGCTCGTCCTACAGGGATCCCAGCTGTTTGATGGTTCCTGCAGGGTTCTCTTGGATTTCTTCATGGTACTTAGTAGGCGTGTCTACAACTCGTCGATCAAGGTGTTTCATCAACACTTACATGGAAGCCATAAGGCGGTTCGAATCCCGCCTACAGTGGAGACCGTTACAGTTCCGCCGCTGGAAGATAGTGGCGAGGATGAGTTTTTCTTTTTTGACGACCGTTACA
This sequence comes from Macrobrachium nipponense, assembly GCF_015104395.2. Lineage (NCBI taxonomy): Eukaryota > Metazoa > Arthropoda > Malacostraca > Decapoda > Palaemonidae > Macrobrachium > Macrobrachium nipponense. The sequence goes on along the minus strand of NC_087207.1, from coordinate 29,408,567 downwards.
CTATACCAATAGTAATGGTCATGCTAGGTGCTATACTGATCACAATTTGTGTGCTAGGAGTTCTTAAACTTTTGTGTATTCGACAAAGCACAAGGGCTCCAGCAACGGAGGTGGCCCTAAGTCATGTGGTAAATTGATACATTGTGCATTAGTTGCCAATATGGTGTGCGACGGGAGTGCACTATTTTCATTTTTTGAGCCGGTCTATATGTTTTATATATATTATGAGACGCTTGTGTGTCTAGTGGCTAGGCGGGAGCTAGCAATTTTGGGTGGCCAAGCTCCTCTGTCAGATGAAAAGAGGGGCAATGGTTAATAATATGTTTAAAGTGCCAATGTAATGTTAAGTGAAGTCACATATCACTTCTTGCTTAGAGACAGGCTGAACTTTAGGGGCAGCTTACATGAGAAAGGAATTTGATGCGCAAGCAGTTTAACCGAGAGACCGTTCACCCGGTCGAGAGGCGTGTGCATTCGTTTGTACGCGTGTTAAAAGCCTACTAGCCCAAGGCACTTTTGAAAGACACATTCTTTTAGGTGAACGCCAAGAGGTTAAGCGGTATACTCCGAGTGTCGGGAGAGAACGCCCCATCGTAAAGATGGGTCCCATTCCATGGTTAATTAGAGACGGGATTCTCTAACCTGACTGATACGAGACTTAGAGACATTTTGGGTTTGGGAGTGAAACCTTAGTCAGGAGGGTAGAATGTTATCTTATTGGTTCCTTTATGGGCAGATTTAGCTTTTATGCCATTATGACTTGTTAATCATTTTGTCCTATTTTATAACCAACTGCTTTGGGAAAATAAATAGTATATTTTTGTATTTACGGAGTCTTAAAATAGCCTAGTGACATGGTTGCAGACAGGGCACAGTTGGCAACAGGTAAGAGTTTCCAGTTTGTGTAGTTTAGTGGATAAGGAAGGGATAACATATATATATATATATATAGTATATATTATATATATATATATATATATATATAGACCATACATATAAGTGTATATAACATGTACACATTATCAATATTTATATATTTATGCACACACATACATACATACACAACACACACACACACACACACATATATATATATATATATATATATATATATATATATATATATATATATATATATATATATACAGTAATAGTTGTTGTTGTTTTTGTTGTTGTATATTGGTTTTTGAAATAATCATTAGCTAAGTAGATATTTGCTACTAATAAGGATGTCTTGAAAGAAAATGTTCCATTATTCATATTCATGGGGACGGGGGCCGGCACGTGATTAAATGCCCCCCACCCCCCCACCCCCCTTTTAAATCCGCACTGGACACCAGGGTATTTGCATGAAGCCTAGTTGAAAACAGCAATTATCTGAATATCAGAAAGAATATTTGAATATGTAATGATAATAATAATAATAATAATAATAATAATAATAATAATAATAATAATAATAATAATAATAATAATAATATGATTAAGAACTACGTTCCAGATGCATGTAATACAATTTTGTCTTTCCATGATGCAAAATAAACATAGACTGCTGTAAATGGAAATAAATTAGGATAGATAAGTAAATTAGCAGTCTGTTGTATGATAATATAATATGCAACAATATTCTGTATAACAATGCTCTATATCTTCACCGTCATCAGCCGTTGTTAATCCACTGCAGGACGAAGGCCTCAGAAATGTCCTCCCACTCCCGTCTGTTTGTGGTCTCTCTATGCCATTCTATACCGGAAAATTTTCTTTGCTCGTTAATCCATCGTCA
>NC_087207.1:29381784-29399284 GCF_015104395.2 Macrobrachium nipponense | reverse complement strand
TTGTGTATTACAATGTGGCATGCTATTAATAAATGTGAACTCGGACCAATCACTTGCTTATTTCAGTATTGCTCTGATTCTTGGTGTAAGATAAATGGTCAGCTTTAATAATGAAAAACAGAGTGAGTTCTCTCTCTCTCTCTCTCTCTCTCTCTCTCTCTCTCTCTCTCTCTCTCTCTTCAAAGAAGTAAAATGGTTTTGACCATTCTCGCTGGAAACGTGAATAGCGGAGAGTTGTGGGATGAACGTTTTAGTTTTTTTTATATATTTAATTTTATTATTCTACTAGATTTCAAGTATTTTTTCTTATTTTTTTTTCCCTGAATATGATTAGTTTGGGTCAGGTTCCTGAGCATCACGTTAAAAATTTACCTTATTACTGGACCGGTAAAAATATTACCTCTCTCTCTCTCTCTCTCTCTCTCTCTCTCTCTCTCTCTCTCTCTCTCTCTCTCTCTCTCCATTAAATTTTTTTTTCAATTTGCTAAATGTTATCGAAACCTCAAGGGTAATGAGCGTACGTTTTGTACGTGTGAGCACATGTGTGAGCGTTTGCATATACTTCGCTGCTGAACTTCCTGGCTTATAATTCTATAATACGTTTATTTCCTGCAATTATTCCTTGGTGATGTTTACTGTAAACAATGATGATATTGCATATGCTTGCAATGGTAAATACGCCTTTTAACCCTTTGAAAACTGCAACTCTAGATGTAATTGCCTGACAGATTTACTTCTTTGCCGTAAACTTCAGAGGTACGACGGTAAATTTGGATTTCTAAGCGTATTATGTATGCAGTGTCACTGTTGCTAATATGGCATTTCCTTTTAATTTTATGTGAATTCATTTATATTGTTAGTCTTTGCTTTCTCCTTACCCTTAGGACGTTGTTTTTCTTGCAATTAAGAAACCTCTTTAATTATTTTTACTTTAATTAAAGAGAAATCAGTGGTATAATATACTTTAGAATATACATTCCAATAGGCATTATCGCCTCAGGTCTTTCCTTTGCTGAATCTTCCAAAAATCTCCACTCATCTCCAACCTCCCTTCTTAAAGTGAGTACCAGATCCAACCGTTGGTACGTCGATTTTAGGCTCCGAAAACAATCGAAAATATTGTGGTCTCGCTCTGGATGGGTACCAGAGATCACTGGGAGCCATTGTTGTGAATCCTTCTCAGACCTCTGGACGCCTTGAGTGTACAACAAATAGCAACGACGAAGTTTCTTGGCCTCAGTCTGTTAACTACTGCCTCAAGGAACTTGCAATTCTTTGCTGTATTTAACCTGTGAATTTTTATTTAATTTTGTAACATCATATTCAAAAGAGAGCGTTTCTAGATAATAAAGGTAGATGTTGGAATGATTTTCCAATGCTATACATCATGTCGCTAGTATATTTAGCCAGATTGGAATGATTTTCCAATGCTATACATCATGTCTCTAGTATATTTAGCGAGATGATGAAATACATTTTATTTGTGCTTTTATTGATATTACGTAGCCCTTTTGTTTTTATTTGACATTCAGTAGATGTATACTATTGTACTTATTCTCTAAGAGATGGCTGACTTTTTAAAGTAATTTTTCAGTTTCATCCTATCCATGATCTATGGGAGCATTGCACTGCGCTGCCTTTTCATGTCTGAGATTTTGTGATCGTTCAACATAATCTCATTACCAACACATTATTAGTAGTACACCAAAAAAAAAACAGATATATGGAATCTGGGTTTCACATATCAGGACGAGGAATTGAAGTCCGTATTCGTGCTTTTAGAATTATAAACTCAATAATCACTTAGCATTATATATCACAAATTTTATCTAAGATCCCTTTTGCTTTTTCTATTTGGTTTGAGAATGAGGTCTCGTTATATAGCTACTTTTGGTCAAATGATTGTGTAGATATTTGACTCGAGTACTACATTTGATATCTAGCCGTTGTTTTATTGTCATCAAAACATTCTTCGTTTAACAGATTTAAGAGGCTGTGATATCTGTACATCTTATGTTTAACCAAATGAAAGACAGTTTTTTTTTCCCAAATAGTATGATGTCTGTACAAGAATAGAGAGACGGGGAAAGACAGGGCAGGAGATTATAAAGGAATATAACCCAAACACGCCATGAGACATACTACTCCGGTATAGCTTTAATGAAACGCTTGATCTGAATTAAATTCGATATAATACATAGCATACATAACACGCCATCAAATTAATTAAAGTAAAACTCAACATAGCATTCCCTTTGATTAAAAACATTGCGTAGAACGTGAATGATGTGGGAACTCCCATCAAACTGCCATATAGCCCCTGCATGGGAAGGGATTTCCCGTACTGAGAGAGGGAGAGAGATAAATAATTGAAAAGAGGAAACAATGGAAGTCTGATTATTGTTTGTTAGTCTGGAGGGAGTATCAATTTATAAAGATATTTTTTTGCGTTGGGTTCAGCCATTTAACAGTGCATTATTATTATTATTATTATTATTTTTTTTTTTTTTTTTTTTACTCTATCACAGTCCTCCAATTCGACTGGGTGGTATTTATAGTGTGGGGTTCCGGGTTGCATCCTGCCTCTTTAGGAGTCCATCACTTTTCTTACTATGTGTGCCGTTTCTAGGATCACACTCCTCTGCATGAGTCCTGGAGCTACTTCAGCCTCTAGTTTTTCCTAGATTCCTTTTTAGGGATTTTTCTAGATTCGTTTTTAGGGATCTTGGGATCGTGCCTATGCTCCTATGATTATGGGTACGATTTCCACTGGCATATCCCATATCCTTCTTATTTCTATTTTCAGATCTTGATACTTATCCATTTTTTCCCTCTCTTTCTCTTCAACTCTGGTGTCCCATGGTATTGCGACATCAATGAGTGATACTTTCTTCTTGACTTTGTCAATCAACGTCACATCTGGTCTGTTTGCACGTATCACCCTATCCGTTCTGATACCATAGTCCCAGAGGATCTATGCCTGATCGTTTTCTATCACTCCTTCAGGTCGGTGCTCGTACCACTTATTGCTGCAAGGTAGCTGATGTTTCTTGCACAGGCTCCAGTGGAGGGCTTTTGCTACTGAATCATGCCTCTTTTTGTACTGGTTCTGTGCAAGTGCCGGCATTCACTTGCCTATGTGGTTTATGGTTTCATTTTTCGTATTGCACTTCCTACATATGGGAGAGATGTTATTTCCGTCTATCGTTCTTTGAACATATCTGGTTCTTAGGGCCTGATCTTGTGCCGCTGTTATCATTCCTTCAGTTTCCTTCTCTAGCTCTCCCCTCTGTAGCCATTGCCAATTGTCATCGCTGGCTAGTTCTTTAGTCTGTCTCATGTATTGTCCATGCATTGGTTTGTTGTGCCAGTCGTCTGTTCTGTCTGTCTTTCTCCTGTCTCTGTATATTTGTGGGTCTTCGTCTACTTTTATTAGTCCTTCTTCCCATGCACTCTTTAGCCACTCGTCTTCACTGGTTTTCAGATATTGCCCCAGTGCTCTGTTCTCGATGTTTGACGCAGTCCTCTATACTTAGTAGTCCTCTCCCTCCTTCCTTTCGTGTTATGTATAGTCTGTCCGTATTTGCTCTTGGGTGTAGTGCTTTCTGTATTGTCATATGTTTCCTGGTTTTCTGATCTATGCTGCGGAGTTCTGCCTTCGTCCATTCGACTATTCCTGTGCTGTATCTGATTACTGGCACTGCCCATGTGTTTATGGCTTTTATCATATTTCCGGCGTTGAGTTTTGACTTGAGTATCACCTTGAGTCTCTGCATATATTCTTTCCTGATCGTATCCTTCATCTCTTGGTGTTTTATATCCCCTCCTTCCATTATTCCCAGGTATTGTATCCTGTCTCATCTATGTGTTTGATGTTGCTCCCATCTGGTAGCTTTATCCCTTCAGTTCTCGTTACTTTGCCTTTTTGTATGTTGACTAAGGCGCATTTTTCTATTCCAAACTCCATCCTGATGTCCCCAGATACAATCCTTACAGTCTGGATTAGGGTATCTATTTCCTTGATGCTCTACCATACAGCTTGATGTCGTCCATGAACATCAGATGGTTGATTCTGTTGCCTCTTTTCTTGAGTTGGTACCCGGCATCCATCTTCTGTAGTACTTTTGTCATGGGAATCATGGCTACTACGAAGAGTAGTGGGGACAGTGAGTCGCCCTGGAAGATCCCTCTCCTGATATTAACCTTGCTAGTCTTATTCCAGAGCTTGTAAGTATTGTATTCCAGTTGCGCATTGTATTTTTTGAGGAAGCTGATGGTGTTTTCCTCTGCCCCATATATTTTCAGGCATTCTATTAGCCATGTGTGTGGTATCATGTCGAAGGCTTTCTTATAGTCTATCCATGCCATGCTTAGGTTGGTTTTCCTTCTCCTACTGTTCTTCATTACCATTTTGTCTATCAGGAGCTGGTCTTTTGTGCCCCTACACTTCCTTCTGCAGCCTTTCTGTTGGTGGGGGATGGTGTTTGTCTCCTCTAGGTAGTTGTATAGCCTTTCACTGATGATACCTGTTAGTAACTTCCACATTATTGGTAGGCAGGTGATAGGCCTGTAGTTACTGGCTATATTTCCCTTACTCTTGTCTTTTTGTACTAACGATGTTCTTCCTGTGGTCATCCATTTGGGTGCTTGGTGATTTGAGATACAATGCTGGAGTTGTTCTGCTATTCGTGGGTGTAGGGCCTTGAAGTTTTTGAGCCAGTATCCATGGACTTCTTCGTGACCTGGGGCTTTCCAGTTTGGCATTTTCTTTAGTTGGTGTCTGACTGTGTCTGTCGTGATCTCTGTGAATCTTTGTTTTATTCTCCCTGTTTCTTCTTCCTTGACTTTTATTATTATTATTATTATTATTATTATTATTATTATTATTATTATTATTATTATTATTATTATTATTATTATTAAAAGTGATTACTGCCTCAGCTGTGTTAATTTTATAAAGGTTGACATATCTCAATTAGGTAATAGTCAAAGTCGATTGGATTTTTATTGGTAAAAAATTCCAGTGGTGGTAGTCAAATTCTCTGTGTATGTCCCGTAGAGTGTATTGCAGATAGAATTAAAATCAAATTCTATTCCTGTCTATTCTTTTTGTGGGGCCGCGACGTTTCTTTTGAAAACTTCAGACATCCTCTTAGGCGGAGGTGGGTGATGGACTGAAGTGAGAGGGTGAGTCTGTCTGCTTTTATTGTGGGTGTGGGGGAGGGGGGGGGGCGGCTTCGTGCCGCTGCTTTTTCATTGGCTAGTGAATGGGGAGCTGCTTTATGATTAACTGCCTGGCTGCGGACTGAAGCCAGCTCCTGAGCGCATGCTCAACAGGCGCACTGATCTTCTCAGCTGCATAGCAATACGCCAGGCTTCATTTTGATTGCGCAATGGACGCGTGACGTCACTGCTGGTATTATTCATGGTATTAAAGTTGTATTCGGTGTTATTTTCCTCTTGAATTGGGGCGTTTTCAATATGATGAAGTTTGCCGTTACTGGTGTGTTCCTTTGCATGTAGGTCGGGAGCAAAAAGGCCTCCTGCATCATATTCATGGAGGGCTTTTGCTCCTGGATGAGTAACGCCTCCAGAAGGCGCAGACGACGAGGGTCGGGTGCTCTCCCTATTATCCTGGTGTTGTGGATAATACAGTAGCGGGAGATTGTGTCTCGGTGGGCGATGAGGGCGTGATTCTTGATAGCCCCTTCTTGGGCGTGACAGGAGATTCTTTTCGCAAGACGCATTGTAGTTACTTCAATGTACTTCTCAGGACATCCTCGGGCGGGGCATATGTATTGGTATACTACGTTCGTCTGCTTGAGGGGGTCTCCTGATGGCGGTGAGGGGTTATTAACCCCTCACCGCCATCAGGAGACCCCCTCACTTCAGTCCATCACCCACCTCCGCCTAAGAGGATGTCTGAAGTTTTCAAAAGAAACGTCGTGGCCCCACTAAAAGAATAGAACGGAATAGAATTTGATTTTAATTCTACCTGCAATGAACTCTACGGGATCCACCCAGAAAAGTTGACTGTCACCAATGGAATTTTTTACCAATAAAAATCCAATCGACTTTGACTATTACCTGATTGAGATATGTCAACCTTCAGTGCGTTGCTCACCAGTTCAAGCAACAACGAGAAAACAATAATTAGAAAAATAGAGAAGGACCTTTATAAAATTAACGCAGCTGAGGCAGCAATCACTTTTAATAAAACATGTTTAAAAGAGGGTTTTACTTCCAGCACATTATTATTATTATTATTATTATTATTATTATTATTATTATTAATTATTATTATTGAGAAAGTAAATCTGCACTAGTGTGCCTGTTTGATTTTGTTTTTTAAGAATATATATTAAAATATTCAAACAGTCAAACTACTGTTGATTTACTTTCCCATTTTATTGGACTCGTAAAATTATGAGTTTTCTTTGAATTATTATTTATTAATTATTATTATTATTATTATTATTATTTTATTATTTATTTATTATTATTATTATTATTATTATTATTGTTGTTGTTATTGTTATTGTTATTGTTATTATTATTATTATTATTATTATTATTATTATTATTATTATTATTATTATTATTATTATTATTATTATTAGAAAGTAAATCTGCAGTAGTGTGCCTGTTTGATTTTGTTTTGTTTTTTAAGAATATATATAAAATATCAAACAGTCAAACTACTGTTGATTTACTTTCCCATTTTATTGGACTCGTAAGATTATGAGTTTTCTTTGAATTATTATTATTATTATTATTATTATTATTATTAATTATTATTATTTATTTATTATTATTATTGTTGTTGTGCTTGGTTGTTGTTGTTGTTGTTGTTTGTTTGTTGTTGGTTTGTTATTCTTCATTATTATTGATTTTATTTAGTTATTATTAATTATTATTATTATTTATATTTTATTATTGATTATTATTTTATTATTTTTATTAATTATTTATTAATTAGTATTATTATTCACTAGCTTATTGAGTTGGCTTATAGAGCGTAGAATGCCTAGAGGCTATGAAAAAAAATTAAAAGCAAAGCCTACCGTGATGGGGGTTTTAAAGTTTCGCTATGATGATTTGAACTGGAAATTGTAAGAAATGTTGGAATGGAAAAGTTTTCATTTACAATATTCAAGGAAAGGGTTTATGAATATTATTCATGGGACTTTTCCCGGAAATCACGATGCTTATTTTCATGATACTCAACAGTATACTTGAATGATATACATATTTTTTTTCTTAGGTTCATACTTTGTCTCTTTGAAGATGGGCCTGAGTTTTCGCAACTATTTCAGTGCTTTATGATTTTTTTGACAGTGACTCAGAAAATCATTATTTAACTATATCAGTAAAATCATTTATTGAAAAAGCATATTGAATCTCCAAGTGATGCAGCCGATATCGAGTTCACTTTTAACCTTGATTATTACAAATCAATGTCAGGAATATTACGTTGTTTGTCAACCTGAACATAACCTTTCGAATAGCAGAAATAGGTAGTTGAGAGAGAGAGAGAGAGAGAGAGAGAGAGAGAGAGAGAGAGAGAGAGAGATTTTATCTAGTCCATCTCTGAGGAATTTCGCGGTCCCACGAGCATTGCATGATTGGGGAGCACCTCAATCAAGAAGATGAGGGAGTTGATCCCAACCGCGCTAGACGCCATTTGTCTGATGAAGACACACCATCGTTCGAGGCCAGACGCCTCAGAAAGCGAAAGGTCTTTGATAGTCGGCGGCACCTTCGCTCTCTGAGGCACAACTGCCATCAGGTGATCTTTTATATGCCAGTTTATTTCGTGCATAAAAAAGGTGCGATTTATAATGTTAGGTTGCACGCAGAAAACAAGAAGGTTGATTACCTGTTGTGCAATAACAGTATTCCATGAAATTTTAGGAAAAGGTATATCTTTTCATTATAGCGTATGTATGTATATGTATGTATGTATGTATATATAATATATATATATATATATATATATATATATATATATATATATATATATATATATATATGTGTGTGTGTGTGTGTGTGTGTGTGTGTGTGTGTATGTGTGCGTGTGTGTGTATATATATATATATATATATATATAATATATATATATATATATATATATTATATATATATATAATCATATATATCAGGAGACAGAGGAAGGCGACGGCCAGTAGGCACATCAGCGTAAAGGTGGACGGACCATTGGAAACGTTGTAATTCATTTCAATACTTTATTTCCTACGTTTCGTAGTATCATTATTACATCTTCAGGAATCTGTTAAACAATAAATAAAATTACTTTAAAATTACTTTAAAAATTACTTACAAAAATTACTCTAAAAATTACTCTAAAATTCAACATTTATAAATTACAACTCAATTAAAAAAAACATACAGAAACGAAAAAAATAAAAATAAAAAGACCAAAGACCGCTAACCAACCTTATGCCGAGAAGGCAAGAGACAGAATGACAAAACATAAATAAAAGTTAGCTCAGGTACAGTTGTGTGGAGGAGGTCTGGGTATTTAACTGGGGAACCAGTTGTTTAATAAATAATGACTCTAGGATAGGCAGTTCATATGCATTGTTTGCTTGGTTTATAATTCGGAAATGGCTTCTTTCTATATGTATTTTACAATTTTTTTGAATGGTTTCATATATTAGAATGTTCGGGATTGGAGAGCCTACAGCCAGTACGGAAACTTAATCCCCGATGAGAGTCGATTCTGACCCGCAGTAACCTCCTCGTGGATCCGACATATGTCCCAGAGTTACACTTAGGGCAAGTATACTTATAGACCACGTTGGAGGTCAAGAGAGGGGTCCAGTCGATCTATCTGAAAAAGGAACCGATTGTTAGCGGGTTTATTGGAATTCATTTCAGATTAATGGCACCATAATGTTTGTGAACAATTTGTGCAAACTTTTTCCGAAAGGAGTCATAATGTAAAATCTGGGAATTTGGCATAAAAAGCTAATTTTGGTACTGTACATGGTTTGGCGACATTAGCGAACTGTTTGTTAAGAAACAAACGGAGTTTTTTTTTTATAAAACAAGTCTGTGGGAAGCAATTATTCGTAAAATATCCAGAAAGGAAACTAATTTCTTGGTGGAAGGATTGCCAGTTGGATGTAATAAAAAACGCCCTGTGGAGGAGAGTAAAAATAGAGTTTAGTTTAAAATCATAAAAACAAGAACTATAGAAATTGGATCTTAGACCAGTAAAAGTTTTCTTTCTAAAAACAGATGTATTAAAGAGCCATTATCCCTAGTGACAAGAACGTCTAAGAAAGGTAATTGATTGTTCACCTCTTTTTCCACGGTAAAATTAATGTTACTGTGTTTAGTATTAACACCATGCTATTAAAAAGGGAGTAAGATATATTATATATTAATAGGTAGATATAAGAGAGATATATAGACATTAGATATATAGAGAATGAGTATAGAGATAGATCTAGATTAGAATACACATAGAGATATAAAAGAATCCTAGATATATATTATATATATAGATATATAATATCTATATAATACTATATTATATATCTATATAATATATATATTGCGACCTATCACCCACCAGTCCCCTGTCAGTTAAAAGAGCGTTCGGTTAGCAAACACGCTTCCAAAGGACTTAAAAACAAAACCTCTCTCTTGCAACGCAATATTCAAAATGGAAAGGCATAAAGTTAGAATACATACTTCCATACATACATACACACACACACGCACACACACCACACACACACACACATATATATATATATTATATATATATATATATATATATATATATATATATATATATATATATAATGTGTGTCTATGTTTCTGTTTGTATATACAACATTTTAACCAAAGTATCCAAGAGAGAGACCCCCCTTTTTTTTCCTTATTGTTTTCAAACACAAACTCTGGAATATTTCAGCTTCCTGAATAAATCCCGAGAAAGAAAGTCTGCGGGACGGATCCCGAGTGAGCTCGAGAGAGAGAAGGACCCAAAATAAAAGATGTATTTTCTGGAGCGAAGAAAAGAAAGCGAATCGGGGCAGCTTCGAGATTTCATACAGAGATTAAGTTCTTAGTCCGAGAAAAACATCAAGAGAGACTTGATTAAAAAGTCTCGTCGCCTGGACTATTTCTACTTTTTTTCTCTCCCTCGAGTGGCCAAGTTTTTCTCTTCGAGATTTCTCTTGTTTTCTTTTGCTTTCTTCTTCTCCTTTCTCTCCGTTGAGTTGTTACTACCGGTTGCTGGTATGTGCTAAAAATAGACTGTCTCCTTATTTTGGTTGCCGTCTTTACTGTGAACGGCTGTTTTCTCTGCAGAAATATATTTTGCATGTCTTTTTCGTTCTTTTACTTCAGCTACGTAACTAGGGATTGCTTGCTTTTTTTGGGTATATAATCTTTCCTTGTCTGTAGAAAAGATTCAATTTTTACAAGGGGGAAGAAATCATTACTCCTGTGTTAGGTCAAATATCTCTTAGATGAGAATTTTATTATGCTATTCGTGTTTGCGCATTCAAATTTACCACGTTTGCAACTTTACGTATTTAATTCCTAAGTTGTCTCAGAGGCTCTATTGTTTTTCTTTTTATTTCATAGAAAAGGAATTGCTTGCTTCGCAAGCTTATAATACCAGAAGGTCCTAAACTGCTTTTTTTCACATACATTTGGGGAACATTATATGAATAAATGATTTCACTATCTGGCCCTTTTCTCCTGATAAATTGTTTCTCAATTTATTTAAAATGAAAGTGAAGGAAACGAGAAGACAGAATTCACAGCAAAACAACAGATAGCTGTTGCTTCTTTGCCAATGGAAAACCGTATCTTCTGATGGCTCGTGAAAGTAGCCAAGGTATAAGTGTCCTCTCTAGACATTGAAGGTAACGACCTTGTTCCCGTTGCAGGTACTGGTAGAGGTCACGAGCACCTAGAGGGCTGCGTTATGCTTGTCTCAAGATATCTGGAACTCGATGACTACGAACCCATACGCAGGTACGTTAGCGAAGGATAAATGACGTTCAGCATTGGGGTTGGGAATCCTTGTAGCTCCTTGGATGTTAGTTTTCTGGAGACACATCCACCAGTCTTTGGTGCAGAAAACATTATTTATTTTTTTTATTATTTCTTGTGGCTTGGATGATGAAGAGGTGCATGCGAAGAAGTTGGTGTTTTCAGATTAGCATTTATGACGAAACGAAGAGTTTGCTGCATGTGGTGTTACAGTACCATCTACAAAAAACAGTCTGATATCTTAAAGACTTCGTAGTAAAATGGTTAGTGTTAGCGTACTAATTCTGGGGATGAGAACTAATAATGGAATAATGGAGTGGAATGGAAATTTCTTTTGCTCTTGTATGTCCTAAATGAAGATGAAAGCTGTCGTGTATTTGTGGTCATAGCGTTTGTCTTTGGTACTGGAATAGTTAACGACCCATTGAAAAGTAATGATAAAAGAATCAAAGTTGAATACCATTACTAACAGTAGTAGAGATAAAACAGCTTACTATAGTTTCAGTAATCGTACAGATAACAATCATGGTATTACGAGAAGTATGAACGCTTATTCCTATTTAACGCGATGACCTCAAAATTTATTTTTGTTTAGTATTACCATTACCAGACTTTGTAACGTCGTCTACATCGAAATGTCAGCAGATTTATTTTTAAAAAATGTCTAAATTTGCACTTAGCGCAATAACAATTTTCCTGTCTTCGAACGCACGAACACCGAAGAAGGTTTTCTCTTCGAGTACAAGGAACTCCTAAATATCTTTGATAAGAAAAGGGCACGCGCGTACTCACAAACATAAATTGCCTTGCCAGTATTCTTCCTCATTCGCATAATGGTAAGATAAATCCATTTAATATCAAGAAAGGGGTAAATATAAGCCTAGTTGATAGGTCTGTCATTTAATAATCTTTTGTAAAAAAAGAAGTAGAAAAAATATGAAGGAGAGAGAGAGAGAAAGAAAGAAAGAATGAATGTCTTAGATTTTTGGTACCTGCCTGTGCTACAGGTTTCTAAAAGTGAGAATATAAGTTTTGAATAGTTAGAATGAATTCAAGTACTTTTGTTCGGCGGGATTCTGATACAGACAATGAAGCTTAAACATGCTGGAAACGTGTGCTGTTCAGTTTACTTAGGGGATGAAGTTATGAACATATATATATATATATATATATATATATATATATATATAATATATATATATATATATAATATATATATATATATGTATATATGTATATATATTATATATATCAATGAGGAGAAGGACATAAAGACTTGATAAAAGGGTCAATTTATTCCCGACGTTTCGTAATGTCTTCATTACATTTTCGAGTGCTGTACAGCCCTCGAAAATGTAATGAAACGTCGGGAATAAATTGACCCTTTTATCAAGTCTTTATGCCCTTCTCCTCATTGATGTATATCCGGCTGTGGCCACCGCTGTTTATATTATATATAATATATATATATATATATATATATATATATATATATATATATACAACACACATATATATAATATAGTATACTTATATAGAATATAATTATAATATATACTATAAATATATTAATATATATATATTATAATTATATAATATATAGACCGTTTCTTAGAACAAATACTCAGCCATTTTATTCTGACGGAAACTCCCTAAGATATTACATCATTTTCGGAACAATATCTCAACTGCAATGAAAATGCAAAAATAGTTTTTCCACTTCTTTGAAACCTTTGTTTTTGGTAATCGCCCAGGACTGAACATGAGTGGTTAATTTGCGTAACTACTTTCATTTTTATTCTATGCGCTTTATGCGAGGAGAGTAAGAATGAGCTGTTTTTAATACCGTACGCATTTTTGCCCGCTGTTCTAGGAAATATGTCTTGGGCAAAAATTAGAATTAGCATCTACGGTGGCGGATAGTATATTCGTGTGACCCAAGGCCTTGGTGTGACCAGACACATTTAAGAAAATGAGACAAGTGAGTTTATCCAAAACATCGATGTCAGGCTATCGTTTTTAGTCACTGATGTGATAAATAATGCTGGTTGGAATTTTTCGTCGGTAAGCGTAATTTTAATGTTAGAGTAAATTCGCAGAAGTAAGATATATTAAATATGACTGCACTATGCAATCCTTCCACAGAATGACGGTATCTTCACCTGGATCTTATGTTATTCAGTGATTTATTTTTCATCGAACAGTGACTATGAGTTGCCAGGCCGCATATTCCCGAAGTGTAACAGAGTTCCGAGACCTTCCCTGAAAAAATTGCTGGAGGCTGTATCCTAACCTAACCCAGCTTAACCTAACCTAGGGCTATGGCAAAAAAAAAAAAACCTGAATGGTGCAATACTATAGTAGATTCACATCAACCACCGTGCATTTGACGTCCAGGCCCGTCCCTTACGATGCTCCCGATTGGCTGTTGATAAGCCAATCACAGGGCTGGAAACTCTCAGTCTCTCGAGAGAGTTCACATGGACTGGATGTATGTTCCACCTCTCCTGAGGTATACATTTGAAAGACGTATCCTTCACGTGAGGAGGAACATACATCCTACCTATGTGAACTCTCGAGAGAGACTGAGAGTTTCCAGCCCTTCGATTGGCTTATCAACAGCCAATCAGGAGCGTCGTAAGGGACGGGCCTAGACATCAAATGCACGGTTGATGTGAATCTACTATAGTATACATCTCTGGAATTTGCTGCCCGGCCAGTGATATGGTGGATAATCCGGATTCATTAACTTTGTTATTGTTTCGGTGATAATTCTTGGCATTTTTCAATTCAGGAATTGAAAGTACTTTTTTTCGGGTATGCTGCCCATAGGAAGTCGAATGTATTTGTTTACAACAGCATTTTAACATAACTTCCAAAGTTGTTAAGATGAGTATGAGAGGAACACGTAAGAAAACATGTATTCATGCCTGTAACTTCACGTGTTCCTAATTACTTGGAAAATATTCCCCGTTTTTAAGATATATATTTGAATAACTGAAATCCTACAAACAAAAGGTTGTGCGTAAACTCATAAGTGACGAAAGCTTTTGAATGAGGTCTGCGTCTTACATATTACAAAAATAAATGTTGAGAAATGAAAACCTCAAAAGAATATTTATGGTAAGAGCGGTAAAGTCACTTTGGTACTTTCAGACTTGAAGGCAGACGACAAGATACATTAGCCAAAGCTTATGCGTGTTGGAATTCAATGTTCCCACTCGTCAGAAACGTGGTACCTGAAATCACAACGACGGAACCTTTTAGTCCATAAACTTAAAAAACATGGAATGGCAAATACTGTAACACCGGTAAAAATGTCATTTCCCTCCTTTAGCTCCAAATGCCCATAACTCAGGTAAAGCAAACTCTCTGTGTATCCAAATCCTTTTTGATTATATTCAGTAAATTTATCACCCAGAGACGAAAATCTCCTAATAATCACAGGAATTTTAAAGCTAATTGGAATATGAAATGCAGAACGTTTGTTTAGATCAGCCATTAGCTCGGCAATGTAATTATCTTTTCCATTAACCTCAAAATGTAATTATCTATTCCATTAAACCCGCAATTACCTTTACACATTTTTTAGTTCATTTGGCATAATGAGAAAAACGGATGTTTTCATCCCGAGGGGCCGCTCAGCCTCAGATTATCCTTCCTTTGGCAGTGAGCCTGATTCCCGTCGTCTGTTTGCTTCGTCCTTTTTGCTGTATCATTTGGCGTGTGTCCGGTTTACTTCCATTGCTGAGAATACGTTGCATTGATGAAATAGTAGAAATATCAAGATCGCTGTGGACTCAAAAGATAGCGAAGTAATAATTTATTTTTTATTACGGAGGAGCAAATATTAACATGTATTTTATCAGCTCTTCCATACACACACACACACACACACACACACACACACACACACACACACACACACACATATATATATATATATATATATATATATATATATATATATATATATATATATATATATATATATATATATATATATTTATGCTTAAGACAGCGAAAATGGGGAGTTCAATTGGTGGAACACCAAGAGTAGAGATCCAGAAAATATAGGATAAAATATATATTTTATCAGCTCATCATATATATATATATATATATGTGTGTGTGTGTGTGTGTGTGTGTGTGTGTGTGTGTTTGCTTAAGACAGCAAAAAATTTAGAGTTGAATTGGTTGAACACCAAGAGTAAAGAGATCCAGAAAACATAGAAGATAACGTAGTAAACCCTACAGTTGCACGAGGAAGTAACAGTTAAGAGGAGTAGGGAGGTAAAGTAAAAGGCTAAAAAGTATGTATAACTAGGAGGAAAGGATTTAATGTACGATTATTTTCTTATAGTTTTTTTTTAACTTTAGGTGAAAAGATCCTCTTTTACCTTTTTGTGTCTTCAGCAAACCCTGGAACATCGTCTTTACAGCTATGCTCATAAAAATACTGATTTCATTTTGTTTCAAAACTGAAGCAGGTGACGACACACAAATGCCGGAAAAAAAAGTTGAGAAATTATGTAGTTTAAAAAAATGGGAGACAATGAATGAGTTATAGGCAAAGAATGAAAGAAAACAAGTGAATAATACAAAAGAAAAGACTAAATTATTTAATTATGGAAAATTTATTTCGTTTCTCTTGTCTAAAACCGTTCCATGAGAGATCTGTCTTTTCTTCAGCTGATTTGGGATGTTAATCGAACTCATTTGTATAAGGACTTTTTGAAATTTCACATACAGAAAACGAGAGGACCAGAAGACATCTTTTTGTTAAAACAATTACGCTGCCACAAACCCTTAACAATTTATCAGCGAGAAAGGAATATCCCAGGAAAAGATGTGAACCGGGTAAGATAATAATTTATATTCACAATGTACCTTGCTTATGATAATTTATTACTGACAGGCTGTTTCGCAGCCAAGAGATCGTTTGCCAAACATGCAGACGTTGTTATCTGAGTCTTAATTTACTTAACATAATATCAGGAGAGAAATACCCGCGCTCATGTTGCATCACAACCAATACGTTGTTCTCAAGAGACAACTGACATTGCTTATCACGGTTTTCATTACCCTGGCGCACCTGCGCATTACATGGACCCTGTTCCTAGAACGCCGAGTGATAGATTGAGTCTAGAGAGATACAGTAGGTCTTCATACCTTTAAACATCCTTCTTCACTTACTACATTCCTGAAGGCAAAAACCTATGCTGACAGTAAAACCAGCTTAGTCTAAGATAGCAAGCCAACCTGCTTTCCACCGCCAAGTTGATAGATTGAGTCTAGGAGATACAGTAGGTCCCTTATACCATTAAACACCCTTCTTTACCTACGGCATACTTGAAGGCAAAAGCCTATGCTGACAGTAAACCGGTTTAGTCTAAGATAGCCAACCAACCTGGTACCGAAGTTCAAGAACTCGCCCAGCTGAAAATTGTTTTCATTTAAAGGTACCAGTGACAAAACAAAGTAAGTCTAGTTCTGTAGTTTGTGTCCATTCCTTCTTTGAAAAGGGTACCTGTGTGTTTGAGAAAATGGGAGGTGGTTGGGGAGCGTGAAATGTGCCACAAAAACAGAACTTAACCGATGCATTTTTTCACCAAAAAAATAATAAAATAAATAATAATAATGAATAAATAAATAAATACATTTTTTGTCATTCTATTATTCTGTTAACCTTCAGAATTCGGCCATAAGGCATGTTACTGTCGTATTTTATCTGTTTTATTTATATCGTATAATAATAATAATAATAATAATAAAATAATAATAATAATAATAATAATAATAATAATAATAATAATAATAGTAATATGGACTTCTAAAAACGAAATAACTGTAAAATAACACCTGACAACACATAAATCAAAAGATATTCCAATTTTATAAACGATAAAATCCAAGCATTATCAGTTGACAGCTCCTCGATACAAGGCTACGAAAGTGAAAATGCAAGGAATATTCAGACATCCCTTTACACTTCTCTCAGAGAAAGAGAGTTGTTTCAGTAACTGAAAACAAAGGATTTCACGGAAGACTTCACAAGGCGGATCTATATTTTTTTACAGAGAGAGAGAGAGAGAGAGAGAGAGAGAGAGAGAGAGAGAGAGAGAGAGATGGTTGGGGATGAGAGAGAGAGATGCTTAAGGATGGCTACATACATGTTATTTCTCATTTGCAAAAACAAATGTAATCGTGTAGACTTTCGGGTCATTATTGTTTTCGGTGCTTTTATACTTGTGTAGGCCCATAATTTCATTTATTATTTGCACCCTAGATTATTCACGTAATATATCAACTTGAGTATCAGGTACGATGAGAAAAGTTTGTTTTGTTAGTTTATGAAAGTCTGTAGAATTTCGTACGAATTTCCTGAGCTCAAAGCACAACTTTGGGGACGCTCACTGAAATTAAATATATTACTCGTTGATGAAGCAGATTCCCAAAA